>NC_091821.1:75810042-76042542 GCF_038994185.2 Dermacentor albipictus
ATACGAACGCGTGAGTGGAATCAACAGATGGGACCCTACGCCTATGCTAGCTAACCTGTTGTTCTACCTAATTAAGAGGCACGGCAAAGGTGTGGTACGAAAACCACGAAGAGGTGCTAACCAACTGGCACAAATGCAAAGAGAAGCTCACAGAGTTGTTTGGCAAACGAGCCGGCCGTAAAATTGCCGCAAAGCAGGAACTGGCCTCCCGTGCCCAATCCCCCACGGAGTCCTATGTCTCGTGCATCCGGGGCGTGCTGGCGCTTTGTCGTAAAGCCGATCACGACATTACAGAAGCTGAGAAGGTCGGGCACGTGCTTAAGGGCATTGCTGACGACGCGTTTAATCTGCCCATGTGCAAAAGCTGCTCTACAGTTAGTGCTATCATTAAAGAGTCCCGACAATTCGAGCAGGCCAAAAGCCGACGCGTCTTGCAACCATTCGCCAGATTTCCCAATACTGCCACAACGTCGACGTGTGAATATCAAACCGCACAGCAGCATGCATCACCATCAGAGGACGCGGTGCGAATCGTTCGACGGGAACTGGATGCGATAGCGCCCGCAGCTTTCTGTTCGCGTAGCCCTGATGAGCCATCGTTCGCCAGGAACTTGAGAACATCGGTCTACATTCTGTCTGTGCTGTCACCAACCCCAGAGCCGACGAACGCCCTTCTACTACTTTCGCTCCACCCCGACATTTCTCTCCGCGTTATCGCAACCCGACTGAGGGGAGAACTGCGGACGACCAGCCGATATGTTTCACCTGTCGCAGCATTGGTCATGTCGCCCGATAATGTCGCAACTCGTGGCCCTCAACACCTCGCACGCCGACAAACCTGAGCAGTTTTGATGGAAATGCCCGCAATGTTTCGCCCACTGCCGAGTCTAACAGCGCTGACAACTCTACTGGGAACACGTGGTGCAGTCGCTCACCATCGCCGCGCGGACACCAGTCTTGTTCACCGCAAACATGTCGCCCATCTTCCCGTTCGCCGCAGCCACGTCACCAGTCGTCCCCTGTGGCTTTTGGCCGCACTCTTTCGGAAAACTAAAAAAATTGGAGGACGCTTAAGCTTCGCCTTCAAGAGTGGGACGCGACAGCGTTCCCGTCGACCCGCCAAGGGGTATAAGACAATGCGCTACGGCACAGCAATCACTTACGATGCGCCCCGCATCGGACTTAGCGCCCACCTATCACGCGGTGAGCGTGGAGCGTTCGGCGCGGCAACGAAACGTGCGCCTGAGCGAACGAAACGAACCAAAGAACTCGGTGTCTCGGAGGGGAAACGATCTACGCCAGCCAAACGTCGTGATCGGCACGGGCAGAGAGATAGATAGTAATCTAAACCGGAAGCACGGCGAAGCGTCGTCAGGGGAGAGGGAGTCCCGCGACGCGCCTGGCAGCGGTCCCAATGCGCGCGCGGCGCGCCTCCTGTCGGGGCAGCGCCGTACATTGAGAGGAGGGGGTCTTCTGTGTTTGCCGCAAGATGGCTCTGCGTGTGCGGAAAGCGCAGAAGAAATGCAGCGGAAACGCACTTCGCAACTCGTGTAATTGTGACTTCTGTACGTTACATGTTCATAATTACCGATATACACCGCAGTATAACTTTCCACGGCTCGTTTCGAAGGCAACACCGCATTCACTAGAGGCGCGTTTGCACCGCTTGGAAGCATCGAACTCGTGGCTGAGTGGTAGCGTCTCCGTCTCACACTCCGGAGACCTGGGTTCGATTCCCACCGGGCCAATCTTGGAAGTTGCTTTTTATTTATGAAGCGCCTGCCGTGATTTATCGCTCACGGTCAACGCCGCCGACGCCGACACCCGACGCCGACGACACCGGCTTTTCTGCGACACGAGCTCCTTAACGCTATCGCGTTAATATGCAGCCCTCGAAGGTGGTGCTGTATTGCCTACTACTACAGCAAATCCTCTGTCTGTGCCCACAAAGACAAGTGTAATTAACGTTAAAATAGACGGCGTACGTGTGCAAGCACTCGTGGACACTGGAGCCCACGTATCTGTGATGAGTGCTAGCTTACGTAGACGTTTAAAGAAGGTCCTCACCCAAGCAGCTGCTCGAGTGCTTCGTGTGGCCGACGGCGGCGTGCTGGTTGTTCTTGGAATGTGTACTGCGCGTTTAAGTACAGCCGGCCGCCCTACTTCTGTTCTCTTTGCTGTGATTGACAGCTGCTCTCACGACGTTATCCTTGGATTGGACTTTTTATCCAATCATTCTGCTCTAGTCGACTGCGCAAACGGCATTCTTCAGTTAGAACTGCCTCAACTCGCCGATGCTCCGAGCACCGCATTTGTGCTCGCTTCATAATGTGCGTCTGTCACCCGAGGCAGTTACGTGACTTTGACCGCTCAGCCTCAGGTTCCTGACGGTGAATATGTGCTTCGCCCCATCGTCGATGTGCTTTTGGACCGGAACGTTGCTGTTCCGGATACGCTGGTCACGGTTACTAATAACGACGTCGTTCTACCGCTTCTGAATTTCAGCCTGCGCCCTCAAGTGCTTCCGGCCGGCATGTTCGTGGCCAGCGTTTCTAGTGGTTGCGAATTTGAAAGTCTGAATGCGAAGAGTGGCTTATTAGCGCCAATTGCAGCTGACAGCTCTGGTTCCTTAACGGATGACTTCGCGAAAATTATTGCCCCTCACCTGCGTGATGGCTTTGACTAACATGACCGACATGCGCGCCCAGCCACAACGCGGTGAATCCTTACAGTCCATCATCTCCGAAGTGCAATCTGGCCGCACCAACGGCACGTGCCGCTTGTTCGTGCTGCACGACGGCATCCTCTACCGCCGCAATAGCAACCCTGAGGGCCCTGAGTTGCTCCTTGTCCCTCCTCGTCATCTGCGATCCGTCGCTATCTAACAACTTCACGATGCACAGACGGCGGGACACCTTGGAGTTTTGTGCACATACGACTGCGTACGACGCTGGTTCTTCTGGCCGGGTCTCTACCGCTCTGTACGTCGTTATGTCGCAACTTGCGAATTGTGTCATCGCCGGAGGAAACCTCCCCTTCCACCTATCGGACGACTCCATCCAATTGAAGTTTCATCTGAATCTTTCTTTCGCGTAGGCCTTGACCTGCTTGTCCCTTTCCGACGACGACTAGAGGGAATAAGTGGAGCGCCGTCGCTACTGATTACGCGACACGCTACGCGATCACAAAGGCGTTGCCGACTAGCTGCGCAACAGACGTCGCCGATTTTCTCCTCCACGACATCATTCTCAACCGTGGTTCACCTCGACAGTTACTTGCAGACCACGGCCGCTCATTCTTGTCTCGAGTTATAGACGACCTCCTCCACTCTCGTGCCACTGAGCACAAGCTGTCCACCGCCTCACCCACAAACTAACAGTGGTACGGAACGTCTCAACCGAACACTCACAGAGATGCCCTCGATGTAAGTCTCCCACGATCGCCGCGACTACGACGCCACGCTGGCCTACGTGACATTCGCGTATAACCCGTCCCGACATGACTCCGTAGAATAGTCACCCTTTTATCTTTTGTATGGTCACGACCCCACATTGCCATTTGACACCATCCTCCCTTCTGTGCCACGTGTTGCAAATGAGTACGGTCGTGAAGTCACTGATCCCGCTCACATGGCGCGTCAAGTCGCCTGATCTCGTTTAGTAGCCTCGCAGCATATACAAAAAGAACGTTATGACCGGTGCCATCACGACGTTGAGTTCGCCCCAGGTGCTTGGGTGCTCCTTTGGTCCCCATGTCGTCGGGTCGGCCTCTCCCAGAAGCTTCTCTCTCGTTACACAGGGCCTTATGAAGTCCTGCGTCAAGTTAACGACGTCAATTACGAGATTTTACCGTTACAGTTTGATCCATCCTCAAATCCGACACCTGTTGACATCGTGCACGTTTCGCGGCTGAAGCCATACTTCGTTCGCAGTTCTTCGCTATACCATGTGCCGAGACGGCGCTTCAGCACCCGGGGCTCCTGTTACGGAAGGATAAAAGAAGAGGAAAGAAGAAGATCGCGAGACGCTGGCTGCTGCGTGTTGTTGCTGGTCAGCCATTTTTAGATACACTGACTCGGCTTGTCTATATAATGTAAATACAGCCTTTAAACGCCCAACATACCTGTAACATATCCTGAGAGCGGTCATAACTGGAACGGCAATGCATTTTTTTAGTGTAGATATTGGGGATGGATATTTCTAAAGTGGTGCTATAGTAGACTATATATAGTCTTAGGTTTTCTGTTACACATACACCACTTTCACTGCCCGTCTTATTCAGCGCCGAATTGCGCTATATGCCTCATGCGATTGTTGTATCCGTTAAGACAAATAATAATAATAATAATAATAATAATAATAATAATAATAATAATAATAAAGACCGTTGAAAGTTACCGCGTGTGTGTCAGTCTTATTTTTTTCTCATTCACCAATCCACATTTACGAACCATCTGCGATCTTACGCCACCAGAAAGCCTGCGGCGTGCCCTGGCCTCAGCAATTCAGCTGTTAGGAATAGCATGAAAACCAGGAAGCAGGAAAATGCAGCGCAGTGTTTTCCTGCTCTATCCCGCGCACTAAACATAGCACCCACCAATGAAAGCAAGGATATCGCCTTGCTATTAGAATGTTCATTTCCTGTTTTAAAGCGCACAATTCACGCTCGAAAAATTAATGTCTTGGTACACTATGTGAAATAGTGCACTAGTGAATGCACCGAGCAAAGAATAAGCAGGGCAAAAAGAAAGGCCAAAGTAGCTAAGAAAAAGAAAATGCCCTCTTCATGCAAAAGCAGCTTAACTAAACTGCGTTCTTTTTTATGTAAATGCGTTCTTTTTTTTTCTCTCTCTCTCTCTCTTTAACGGTTGTGTTTAGAAAGCTTTGATGTCATGCTGAGAAAGATATATAGGCGAAAATTACGAGTTAATCCACATTATGTATAGGCACGGATGACTCTGCCCTTTCAAGTGATCCTGGTACAAGCCACGCACTAAAAAAAATCGAATGCATGTAAAATCTCGTTCAATGTGACCCGCAACACGGTGCCCGTGGTTGAAGGGAGCCCCAAGACTGCGCGGCAACATTCTCAAAATTCGTTTAATAAATATGAGTAGTTGGGATGCTGTTTAGTTCGACAATTTTTCGTACGTCGGCGCCGCCGTGCAGTCTTGAGGGCTCTTGCTATATGAGGCCGTAGCTGACTGCCTGAGGACAATAACATTCTGGAGAAACACGTTGCAACAAAGTGAGGCATGTGTGAGGCGTGTGTCTTCTGCGAAAGTCCGGAAACTACTCCGCACATCGTAATGGAATGCCAAGACATAATGTAATGGCCAAAGAAACGTCCACCTTTCAGAAGCTCTGGGATTCGAAGCGAATGGGACCATTAACTGGTCAGCAGTCCAGATAAGCAAGAGGCGTTTAGAGTATTGGTGGGGAAGAAAGCAGGGAAGAGATTGACAGAACGGTAGTCGTTACATGCACATGTAACTTTACAAGAAGATACTTAAAAGGAAGAGGTCCGGACACTGACCAAAATGGTTTAAAATATATATTTACGTTTCGGCTCCACCCCCCCCCCCCCCCGAAAGCCTTGTTCACAATTAAACAAGCGGCAGAGCTGGCGCCCTTTTTATGTGCACTCAGAACATGGTGTCCAGACCTCTTCCTTTTAAATATGCATCATCCCGACCAGATGGGCTTCCGTCATACTTTCGACTGCATACAAGAAGATCAAGAAGAGGTAGGCAAAATGCGGGACTGCGACGCATGCATACATACAAATAATACCTGATTAGCTCAAGCATGCAGTCTAGGTGACTATTTGCCGCCGCCCCGTTTCGAACGGGTTGCCGTAGACATCACCATTGTTAAGCCGTTCATTTCTCAGACATGCAGAATAAGCAGCGTGACGCACTAAGTGTACAAGCAATTTCTCGGTTATGTCTCTGCACGCTAATTGACTACACGTGAAGCGCTCGATTGCAGAGGTAATTATCCACTAATCAGTACCCATGAATGTGGGAGCGTTGACATCGTCACCAAATATGGGGGGCGATGATGTCGCACGCCTTTTTGTCAGGTCTAAATACCTACGACAAAAGAACCCACAACGACCAGCACCTTTTACGCGGTCTATGACCTGCGCGGAGACGGAACAGCCCAGTCGTCGAAAGCTCATAGAGGCCAGCGTATTGACAGCGTAGGATTCGACAAAAACGCTCCTTTGACGAAGTGCTTGTTAATGGCCGGTGCGCGTGTCACTTGTGGGATTCTATGAAGGCGGGTCTGCGGACGACAAATTACGCAGAAACGTGACGACAGAAATTAGAGGCACCCATGCAGCGAAACGCTAAGAGCATGGGAATAGGAGAGAGAGAGCTATGATGGAAAAGACTTCCAAACGCTTGCCTGAAGTCTAAGAACTTTGCTAACAAGATTAGGCACAACCCAGAAGGTGGTTTAATATCAATTGTAACCGAATTGGTTAGGGGTATGTTGAGGCGGGCCAGCAGTTGCCACCTCCCC
Organism: Dermacentor albipictus; assembly: GCF_038994185.2. Lineage (NCBI taxonomy): Eukaryota > Metazoa > Arthropoda > Arachnida > Ixodida > Ixodidae > Dermacentor > Dermacentor albipictus. The sequence continues at coordinate 75,816,573 of NC_091821.1, forward strand.
TTTTTTATTGTTAACTGAAGTGTCTGGAACCAATTCATTTCAGTTTATAGGCTGTAATCACTAAACTGATAGATAAGCAAGACTTCATACAATGCAACGCTGGTCTCGGCCGTAACCACTGGATGGTTGAACAGTGAAACTCGGCTAGACATAGGTAGGGACAGTTGCCCTAGGCTCTAACATAGGAAAAAGTAGCATAGTAAGGTTCTATTTACTTGTGTGTTTTTAATCAGTGTTGGTATATTTTTCATCAGGATTATTCTGCAAACCCTGCATTTGACTGCGCAAATATTTTCGCTGCAATATATATACAAGTTTATTAAATCCAACCTGCTTCCTGCTTGATCAACGCCGATTATAAATTTGAAGTGGCTTAATCAACTCCGAGAAGAAAGAACATACTTTACTGACATCATCATAATCATCATCATCATCGTCGTTGTCGTCGTCATCATGGTATCTTCAATCACGATCACCGTGTTGCAGTTGATAATGAAGGCGATTGTACATTAAAAGCTCTAAGTGCAGTTTTGAAACAACGAAGCATTACTTAATTGGCTGCCATTTTATCTATCGACATAAAGGCCAGACCTTCAATGCGAAAGTTCCAGAGGATATTGAAGATCATCCAATTTGTTTGTTTGTTTGTTTGTTACTACTCTGTATATGTAAAGTTTCCTTGGTTCTAGTCTCTCCTTTCTCCCTGGCTCTTTCCCTTCCCTCTCTTCCCGCCACCTCAACCTCACGCCGACTGCAGACCACTGTTCGGGTGTCAACGAATGTAGCCAGATTGTTACAGTGCGACCAGCAGGAATTTCCTTACTTCCCTTTTGTTCATTTTATTTCAGAAATAAACAAACTGACTAATAGTACTTCTAATACTATATTCTCGCGTTCGCGTTTACGCTGTGACGTCACATCCCAGTGAAAACGCTTCGTCCACGGTACATTTTAATTTTGTCCAAATATCCGTGCATCGTTTCGAACATAATTAGGACATCCGCCGGACGCCCAGTTTTGGATGTCTTACCAAGGACGTCTGAAGGATATTGTATTTCAACCTTTTCCGGCCCACGCACTAATAGTTGTCCCCTCCCTATAGTCCTTGTCTTTCAATTGCCTCGTGATATCATTATGTTTTCACATATGTTCCTGGAATAAAATTCAAAAAAAATTATGTTGTTTTAGGTTTGAAAAACACGGTTTGATTAGGAGGCATGCCGTAGTCCTCCGGAAATGTGAACCACCTGGGGTTCTTTAACTGCCACCTAAAACCGATGGTAGCGTTATCGCGCCCATCGAAATGCGACCGCTGTGGCCGGGATTCGATCCTGCGACCTCGCGCTCCGTAGCCGAACACCATAGTCACTATATGCAACCGCGGCGGGTGATAGAACTGAAGCTATCATATCTTCAGCGGTCCGTGTGTACGTCGTACTTTGGCGCAGTTTCTGAAGCAATTTACTTTGAAAATTTAGTTAGTTCGATATGCCACTTGTGCTTGGCGGAAGGCCTAGAAAAATGCGGAGCACTTCCGCGCGCGTGTGCATACGTGTGCACGCGAAGTAAATCTCATTCCTTGTTGGCGTTCTACTGCTATATACATCTGTCACACAACATCTGTTGCGAATGTAATAATTATTATAACAAACACCACGAAAAATGTCCTGACATGTCCGTGGAATGTACCCATCATCTCCCCATGACGTCCCTCACGCAAGGGATGTTCGTCGCAATGCGGCCAAATTATCATGCGAGGAACGCCCGCTGGACGAACTCAGCACATCCCATGAATATTCATATCCTTGCAGTGGTTGTACATAAGGACATCCAGTGGATTCCATTGCGGTCACTGAGAGTAAATGGGCAGTGCTAATTGATGGCATCTGTCCTGGACGGTTTGCTGGACGGAGTCGCGCCGTTGTGAATGCGTGCAATATGCATATATCGCTAGATCTAAATAAGATATATACGTATTGTAACGCCGCACCGGAGGAGCCTAGAAGAGGAAGAAGGAGCGGCACGAGGTGTTCGGTGACCGCGGCTGTTTTCGGGCCGTCCCATATACGTCATCTCTACCATCGCCCTTCGCACAGTAAATAAATCTGCACTGAAATAAACGAATTCGCACCGTAAATAGAGCCCGTTGCACCTTAGGCGGTGCGGGCTGGGCAATGTTATTTTTATTTCTTTTTCTAGATGCCCAAACTAATTTGTGTAAATAAATGCAACGCCACACTGGAGGAGCGTTGCAAAAGAGGCGCGGCATTACAATATTAAAAAACAATTCCCGACATACAGGCTGTGAATAAAAACCTAAGGAAAGCAACGGATAAACACGCTGACCTGAAGAAGAAAGCTGTTAGCTTATTAGGGGAGCTAAAGCTTGATAAACCCTGTGCGCGCGCTGTGAAAAATTAGGAGGGACATTTACTCAGACAGGCCTTCCTTACTGTTAAAACACTCAAAGTAGGCAATCCCTTTAGGACAATAGTATCTGAGCATGAAACCTGGCAGTATTTGGTATCTGGATACCTGCAAAACCACTTCTCTTCACTATGCATCTAGGATCCCTTTCGTGTAAAGAACTCTGGTGACGTCATCCATGCAGTTATCCATCCATGCGCTTCTTGTCCCGCATCTGTGTGCTTACGTAGAGAGAGAACTTACGTAGAGGACTTATTCTACCCTTTGGAGAATGACACTTTGATGAGGTTTGTGCAAGACTGCATACAGAACAACAATGATGAATGGTGTTTCCAAGAAAAATGTGATGTTTCCGTGGGGTCCTTTTTGGAACTGCTGTCCGCGTATTTATCCTCGACGCTGGTCGCTTGGTGTGATGAAGTTTATACCGAGAGATCGCGAGTTTGTACAGGTTCCCCGCATTGCGCCAATACTTAGTAAAATTTACCTGAGTAGGATTGATCGTGATGTTGTGGGTGTTTGGGAAGGTGCTATGCTAAAAACGCTGCGTTATGTTGACGACTATCTTGTTTTTGTTCAAGCGAACGGCTGCGTCAGTACCAGAGTGAATGTGCTCAAGATATTTAGGGAGAACGAGTGTGGTCTGAACTTCATCTTTCAAGTATCTAGGGAGAAGAGTATTCAGTTTTCGTATCTAATATCCTAACTGGGTGTGAGCATGCTTGTTTGGTGTTCGCCGAGGTCTGTGAAGTTCGTTCTGGATTTCCGTTCTGGTCACTCGAAGCTAGTGAAGAACGGTACTGACACATCTTGTTTAGAAGCCGCGTTGCGCGAGCCTTATGCCCGCATAGAATGATCGAAGCTTTTTTCTAATCAACTCAACATGCTTAAGCAGTCAAGTTATCCAATAAGTACTTTAGCCTCACTCAGGGAAATATTACTGAGAAAGTTAAAATTGGAAGCAAAAGGTGTTGTGACAAGAGAGGTCAACGCTAATGATAAGCCATTCGCGAGTATTACATATCTGCACACCTTGTCTCACCGCATAAAAAAGGTGGGCAGTAGATTCGGCGAAAATGTCTTCTCGAGAAGAAACAAGTTGGGCCGCATCTGCGCAGTGGAAGCAAGAAAGGTTGAAGGTAATACACACAGGTGGAGTGATTGTGATGTTAAACACTGTGATGGGTTAGTTGAGTGTGGAAAGCGAGTAGTGTATCACATTCCCCTATCCTGCGGGAACGGGTACATTGGCCAAAGGACAATGTTTGAATAACCGATTGACGTACCACAGAGATTCTTTGAAAGGGCAGCCGTTGTCTAATCTGTGCCTACATTGCAAAGAATGTAAGTGCAAACCTTTGCTAAATAAAACCAAGGCGCTATCAAAACACAAAGATAGCATAGCGAGGGAAATTGCTGAAGCATTCTTTATTCATAAGTCTGGTGACATGCACGTTGCGAGGCCATCGGGTGTCTGCACGAACTAGAAATTGATTATTTAACCACTAATCTTTAAGCTGTTGCTCGTGTTTGTGCCAGGGTATATATTTTGTACGTTTTTCAGGATAAACCGTTGGTGCCAGTCCGCGCTCGTTCATGTTTTTCTGTCTCGTCGCTGGTCATTTGCGCTATTCTTCCCTGATTACCCCAAACCTTTGTTTTGCATACTGTGGATACCAAAAACTCCCACCACAAGAAAACCCAGCGGGCGCGTGAGAGACAGAGAGTGCGAGGGATTCATAATTTATGTGTGTGTGTTCAGTCTACAAGACTGGCTTTGTGTCCTTATTTCGTCTCAATATGCGTTCACTCAATTCACTCAATTAGAGAGGAGACAGCGCGGCTACGGCGTTACGCTGCTGAGCACGAGGTCGCGGGTTCAATCGCGGCCGCAGCAGCCGCATATTCCAAAGGGGGCACAATCCAAAAACATTCGTGTACTGTGCAATGGCTTCACTATTAAAAAAACTGGCTGTGGCTTAGCTAAGGTTAAGCCCAGGATGCGAAGCATACTAGCCTTTATTGTAACGCGACAGCGTTAAGGAGCTCGTGTCGCAGAAAAGCCGGTGTCGTCGGCGTCGGCTCAGGCGTGCGTCGCTTGCTCAGGCGCACATTTCGTAGTCGCGCCGAACGCTGCGTTGCTCGACGCTCACCGCGTCCGATGCGGGGCGCGTAGTCGCTGCGCCGTAGCAAAGCCACCTAGAAACAGTCTCTGTAGCACGCCGCAACCTTCGCTTCTCATTCCAACGAGCAGCTCTGTCTCCAGGAGGCATCTCACCTCGTGAGTGTCTAGCAGAGGCAAGCGCAGCTGCTTATATACCGCCGCGACGCCGCGAGCGACGGCGCGAGTTGGAGCCCCGTTTCTCCTCTGTCGTGACGTCACGGTGTCACGTGGTATTGAAGGCGACACCGCCGCGCCTGAGGAGCTGGGTTGAGCTCTAGTAATATGCTTCGCATAAATAACCCAGGTGGTCAAATTAATCCGGAGTCTCGTAATCATCTCGTGGGTTTGAGCCGTAAAACTCAGAATTTGGGGAGAGGAGACAGCGACATAACGGAGCAGATATATATAAATATATATATATATATATATATATATATATATATATATATATATATATATATATATATATATATATATATATATATATATATATATATATATATATATTTATTTATTTATTTATTTATTTATTTATATCAGAATTTATTGTTAGAAGTTGGGTCAAACTACAAGTATTTAGTATGCAGGAGGAGGTCCCATAGTCAAAGATTGTATCGGGACATCCTGTACAAGAATAGTTATGATAACTGACATCTCAAAGCAACAGTAGCATATAATAAGGTATTATACAAGCAACAGGAAATGAACGTTAACAGTGCAAAATAGAGAATTCATTACAACTAATAACAAGGTTTAGCTTATCTCACGGTAACATAAAGAATTGTATGTGAAGAAAATACCAGCAGTTTATTTACAAGGACAAAAACAGAATCAAACAGAAAAGCAAGACGCAAAAAAGGTGCTAAATACCTAGTTATATCGTAGTTGTAGGTCTTATTATCAATCACATATGGCAACTCCCCCTCCCCCATTAATTATATTACTTTACGAGTTCTCCCGACCTTAAGGGTAAAGTGGCAACGCTGCTTTTGTGCTTCCAAAGATCGTTACAGGGCCCCAGGAAGCCCGGGATGATGCAAGCGGCGGAAGCTGAAATTTATTTTGGCTGAAACTGCCCAGCGGTAGGAGTCTCCTCTCAAGCAATGCATTAGGGTGCCTCGATGTCCTCCTTGCTTGTCGCTCCGTGGAGCGGCGGGCGAGGAGGACATTGAGGCATCTGCGGGTGACGCGTCCCGTAGGCTCGCACAGCGTTGTGGGGCCGGCAGTCCGCCGTCTGTACGATACTTGCTGGCCACGCAAGGAATACGCAATAAAAAAAATTGCAGTAGAACCCACATCACGATGCCTGCCGACGATAATGCGTTAGCATTGAATTTTCAAGCGAAGCTTGTATTGACTCAAGTTTCGGTGGCGATGTAGTCACTCAAAAAACCCAGTTGCTCCCAGAGCTGAGCAGCTGCGGGAAAGGGCGGTTTGCTGAGTTGACAGCTGCATAGGCGCTGGAGCGTGAGTCATTGGCAAGAATTCAGCTACATAGGCGCGCACTCACGCCACGCGCGCAACCAATCAGAGCCGTTTCGCTGCCGCCGGGGAAGGAAGGGCACGAAAGGTTCTCGCGCACGCTGCGCCAGCTCCGTGTCCGTTCCGTTCTCGGAAAACGGATGGGGCGGCCACGCTTAACGCGTGGCCGTCCCAACCCCCGAGGAACTGGCAGCCTTTGACAAGTGGCGGCGAGAACTCGCCTGGGAAAGAGCTCGCCGTCGGGGTGCCGATCCAGCCGTTAGAGCCGCCCGAGCCCAGGCAATCCGACAGCAACAAGATGATACCGAGCTGAGGGAGCGGGAGGCCGAAGAAATTTCGCACCGTTACCTGTGGGTCACGTAACCATGACGAAGGTCCGGAGCACACAGGACAAGCTTCCCTTACCCACATTTTCCGGTAGGGGAAGGGTTGGTCATTTTTATAGCGACACAACGTATTGCCCACGTCGAAGCGAGGTACGTATGAGGCATGTACTGCAGCGAGACTCCTCTTTCGCGCTTCCCTAAGAGCCCTCGGTGCCATCTAGCGCTGCCGCCGCGAAGCCTGCACTTGGCCTCCCAAATGCATGGTGCGCCAGTGCGTGCGAACGTTGGGAAACGCATCATGCGGCAACTGCTGCTCTCTCGCGCTTCTTTTTAGACGCTGCGCCATCTAGTGCCATTGCCAGCAACTGTGTACTTTGCGCTGTCGCGCGCGCCTATCCTGAAGCGATCTGCAGACGTCTCATACCTTTGTGTGTGCTGTTTTCTCGCCCCTGTTTGCGTCGAAGCGATAGACAGCATGCAGGTCACTTCGCTCGCTGCTGCTGCCGCGCTTGCGCAATCCGGTGTTTTGACAGCGAGTGTTCGCGGTCATCGAGTGTGATGTGTTCATGTTTGCCTGTGCGCGCTGACACCATGCTTGTTAATTCATTTAGTAAGCCAATGTTTCCAAGTTAGTACGGCCGATAAAACTACTATCCTTAATTATTTCGTATATCTGTCTACGAATTTGCCATCGCAATCGATGCTTCGCCTTTCGGGCGAAACTGCGTCTTCTTTTTTTTTGGTCTCCTTCACTTTTGACAAGCGGGGGAGAAGAAAAGTACCTTCTTGACCTACCGCCCTTGCCCCTGGTGCACAGAGCACACAAGTCACTTACCTTAGTCTACGCATAGACCGCCGACTGACCTGGCTCCCAGTGACCAAAGCGCTCAACGCCCAGACATTCCGGGTCAGAAAGGCATTCTCCCAGCTTCTTGTCCGTGTCCAGGGCTGTACACCCAAATCGGCCCTTCGGCTCTACAGGTACGTCCACACTAAAACCCCTTGATAATTTGAAAGTAGCGACACTCTCCTCCTCACGGCGCTTTCCTCCTCGATTCCCCCCCCCCCGCCGGCTGCGCACGGCGCGCTTTTCCTCCTGGGCTCCCGCGCACGGGCCGCAGGATTCTATGGAGGCGTGTTATTTTGGGCCAGTTGCGCGCCCCAGTGGGGTTGAAAATTTTGAGAAATGCTAATAACAGCATCTATAATGCTGGAGGCAACGTTTATGAGGAGGTTGGTTTTTTTTTCTTAAAGCCGTATGAACGGGGTATACCGATGTAAAGGGAGCTTTGAGGCGAGTTCTATCCTCCAGACAATTTTTCTGCCACATGATCAGAAGCTTTACTTCGTGCGTCTGATCTAGTATTGCTTGTGACACACCCCTTTGTGTGTGGCTTACTAAGCGAAAGCCTTAGACCTCTGTTTCAAGGTCGCGTTGGGAGCTACCGAAAATATCACGTTACCAAAGGAAGTCGGGAAGCGAACCAAAGCATGTGCAGCCGCGTATAAGAGATCATTAATGATTAGCAAAGTAATGATTGATTAGTGATTGGATTAAGATGAATTCAGGTGTATTAAGGAGGATTAATGTGGATTAAAGTCGATGAAGGTGCATTAGGGTGAATGAAGGCGGATTAAGGTGCATAAAGGAGGACTAGGTTGGATGAAGGTCGATGAAGGTGGATGAAGGTGCGTTGAGGTGCATTAAGGACGATTATAGTGGATTAGGGTGGATTAAAGTGCATGAAGGATAAGGGTGGATTAAGAAGGATTAAGGTGCATTAAAGAGGTTTATGGTGGGCTAGGGTGAATTGAAGTGAATGAAGGAGGATTAGGGTGGACTAAGGTAGATGAGTGTGGATTCGGGTGGATTAAGGTGAATTAAGGACGATTATGGTGAATTAGGGTGGATTAAAGTAAATGAGGAAGCATTCGGGTTGATTCAGGAGTATTAAAGTGCATTGAGGAGGGTTAGAGTAGATTAAGGTCGATGAAGGTGGATTAGGGTGCATTAGGGAGGACTTTCGTGGATTATGGCGGAATAAAGTGAATGAAGGAGGATTAAGGTCGATGAATGTGGACTCGGTGGATTAATGTGCATTAGGAGGATTATGGTAGACTAATCTGTCTTAATACTCAATGAACCCTAATCCACCTTAATGCTCCTTCATCCACCTTAATCCAGTTTAATACTCCCTATCCACCTTAACACAACCTACTCAACCTACATCGCCCCTAAAGCTCCTTAGCCTACCCTATACGGTCTTCATCCTCCTTTATCAACCCTAATACATCAAAATCCGCCTTCATCCACCTTAATCTTTATTCATGCACCTTATCAAATCAAATCAAATCAAATCATATTTTATTCTCCAGAAAGTATCTGGATGGTCACCTGGGCTAAAAGCTGTACGAACAGCTTGACGAAGGCCCAGGAAACCATTACATGGCAGCAGCAGACAGAACGAAACAGCAATAGCTATACAGAAGTAGTCATCAAATCAAATGCAGTAAGCAAGCAAGTACAGCATCAAATCAAGTACAGCAATAACACAGAAGTTTTCTTTAAACGACATATGAATGAATACGGATTACATGTGCACAAAGTATGTTCTTAGTTGTTTTTGACTAAAACCAGCAGTATGTTTATGTTTATTGAGAAAAAATGGCAGATTGTGAGCCAAGGATTGCAGCTTGTAATCGGTTCTAAACTGTGGTAAGGACCAAGTCTCAGTACAACGAGTGTTAACTATTGGTGTACGATATTCAAGGGAAGCAAGTTGTGTCAGGAAATTACTCATACCTGTGGAAGAAAAGTATGTTATTTGTAATAAACGGAATTCATATATATTATCTACACGGATCAAATTGAATGATGCTATTGCGGGATTAACACTCGACATTGGTTCAATGTTAATGATAAGGCGAATAATTTTCCTCTGCAATACAAGAAGCTTGTTCATATTTCTTTTAGTTGTTGTTGCCCATACCAGTGTACAATAGTTAATGTGAGAAAGAAATAGGGCGTAATATATCTGTAGTTTAGCGCTTGTGGGAAGAAGTGTGCGGCAGCGTGAGATTACACCTGTAACTGCAGACAGTTTTCTGGAGACGTAAACAACATCAGCGTCCCATTTTAGATGGGCAGAAAAATACACACCGAGGACCTTGTGCTCGGTGACTATTTCTATATGCTGGTCTTGAAAAATGAATGAATTCACCGGAGGAACTGCTTTATTTTGAGCACGAAAAATAACTGCTTTGGATTTAGTTGGGTTTACTTTGATTTGATTTACTCTAGTCCATGCTGATAGTTTAGTAAGGATATCATTGCATTTTAGCTCTAGTGTTCTAATATTACTCCCAGAAATAAGTAAGGTGCTATCATCAGCATAGATTACAAATTTTACTGTGGTGTCGATATTTACGATATCATTGATAAACGTATTAAATAAAAGGGGCCCCAATATACTTCCTTGTGGCACACCACATGCAATTGGTAAGAATGATGATCTTTGGTTGTTAATATACACGCACTGGTACCTATTTTCTAAGTGGGATTTAAATAAGGCCAAAGCTGTACCACGAATTCCATATGCTGAAAGCTTACTAATGAGAATACTGTGATCAATGGAGTCAAATGCTTTACTAAAATCGAGGAAAATTCCGGCTGTCAGTAAATTATTATTAATATTTTCCAAAATAATTTCCTTGGGGCCTAACAAGGCGGCTTCACTCGACCGCCCCTTCTGAAAACCATACTGTGAGTTTGTCAAAATACTGTGCTTATGATAAAAGTTTGTAATGCGAACAAAAATAATTTTTTCCAGTCCCTTCGAAAAAACTGGGAGGACGGAAATGGGACGGTAATTAGACGCAAGGTTGTGATCACCGCCTTTGTACAGTGCAGATACCCTTGCACATTTCATGGAAGTTGGAAATATACCTGTCACAAGGACAAGATTAAAAATATGAGCAAGGGCAGGCGTTAACAATTCCAATACATACTTAACAGGTTTAATTTGAATATCGTTTGCATCCAATGATCTACTGTTTTTTAGGCTCATGAATGTGCTGTATATTTCATTTTCATCTGTAGGAGCAAAAAATATGCTTTCAGCACAGCTATAAGCTAGGGTTACTGTATTTAAGGGAATACTAATCGGTCTTGCAGCGTTTACACAATAATGATTGAAGTATTCAGCTATTAATCGAACTTAATCCTGCTTAATAGTCCCAATCTACCTTAATACACCCTAATCCACCTCTATCAAAGCTAATCCAGCTCCATGGTCCCTAATACACCTTAATCCGCCGTAATCGGTCTTAATCCTCTTTTATCAACCCTAATTCACCCTAATCCACATCAATCGATCTTAATCTTCCTTTATCCACTTTAATCCACCCTAATGCGTGTTCATTCACCCTAATCTACCCTAATCGGTCTTAATACCCTTTCATCAACCCTTCAACTTCATCCACCATAATCCGTCTTATTCCTCCTCCATCCACCTTAATCTTTATTCATGCATCTTAATCCTTTTTAATGCTCTGTAATCCACCTTAATCTTCTTTAATACACTCTAGTCAACCTTAATCCTCCCTAATCCACCTTATGTCAATCACTAATGATTCATTAATTAGCTTGGGTAATCATTCTCTTATATAGAGGTGGTCATGCTTTGGGTCACCTCGGGCCTTTCTTGGGTCACGTGATACTTCCAGTTTATAACGCGACCTTGAAGCAGATCTAAAGGCTTTCGCCTTAAAACTTAAAAAAAAGAACTCAATGTTGACTAGCTAACGCTCATGACCTGCAATACCACGGGTATACATGCCACTAATTTTTTCAGGGCGCAAAGCAGAATCTATATAGCTGCACCTCCGACTGAATAACAGATAGCGAAGTGCGAGGTGATGGAGCCGCCCCAGAATATTAAGCATACTGAGGACAACCGCAACAAAAACACTGGTGAGCAGGCTGGAAGAATGAAAAAAAATGCAGGATTACGGGATGCTTTGCTACGAGCTATAAGACGCATCAGCTTGCAAACGCTGTTCTTTGTCGGAACAAAGTTCTTTCGGCCAATGTCATGCAGCCACTGCTTCCTGCGCAAGCCGTCACGCTTTCCTTGTGGTATCATAAAAACGGCATAACCATCTTCACGCTCCTCGCTGCAGTTATATGCGCAACAGCCCGGCATAGCGCTAGCACATGAGCAGGAAACACAGCGTACAACGTTCGCTACGCCGAGCCAGCCGTGCTCAGGAGGAAAATGGCGCGAACGAAAAAAGAAAAACACAAGCAAAACTCAAAATCCGCGCGTTTCCAAGGGCAACGGCAGGGAGACCAATCGTCGTGCAGAAAAACGAGGGCAAAATTGGTTGCCGCGGGGGAACGCGCAAGGGGCGAGGAGGTCGCACGGCGGCGGCAGAGTTCAAAGAGTGTCGCTACTTTCAAATTATCAGGGGCTTTAGTCCACACTAGCGACGAAAACGCGCGCGACACGCCGCGTGCGGCGAGCAGTGCTGTCGCGCGCGGCAAGATTCACGAAAAGCGGCAGCAACGCGCGGCAAACGCGCGAATGGGTGCGAGACCCATTTTTTCGCGGCAGCCGCAAAACGAGCACCAATAAGAAGCGAGCCGCGCTGTTGTGGCGCCACCTGTCGCATAAACAAAGAATCATAATCTATGGGCTCTGAGATTGAACAGCGACACGCACGCCGTAAAATTTCAGAGGCCATTTCCAGTCAAGGGGGCTGTTTTTGTTAAGCCTTCCCACACAGCCACCGAGACGTTGACGAAGAAGCCGCCTCGCAATGGAGCGTTTTTGGAAACCGTTCGCGGATATGCGTGCCTCTATGACAAATCGAACGTCGATTTTAACGACAAGGAGCTGCGCGCCAATCGTTAGCACATTATTGGAAAGCAGTTTGGCATGACAGGTGAGTAATTGGTGAAATTTTCTTAATGTTGCGGGAACATGTGCGAGCATGTCATTGTGTTTGTACATACCATGCAGGCGAGCAAGCAGCGGGGGAATTTAACAACTTCCGCGACCACTGGCTCAAAATAGCCCTGGATGGAACATGAAATCGGCAGAACGAAGAGCGCGTTGTAATGAAAAGTATTGAATGGAACGAGACAACACGGGACTGCACGCACCGTTGCCGCGTGCCGCAAAACGCGACTGTGGATTTGCCCGCACGCGTCTGCCGCGCGGGCGCTTGTCGCGCGCGTTTTTGTCGCTATAGTGTGGACATACCTTACGACGCCGCAGCCGCGTCATGCCTACAGTACGCCCGCGGCGCGCTAACTCCTCCACGCATAGACAAGCTGGAGTTGCAGCACCGTGCGGCTATTTGGATGTGCCTGTGCATCCCCTTACCTTTGCAAGTGGCTGACAACCTCGCAGATGCCCCCCGTAGCATGGACCCTGTCACTCTTCTTTCTACAAGAACTGCGCCATGTCGACCGCCTCCACCATGCTCATGACGGCCGTAGTCTGCTGTCCCGCCTGCGATCCCAACTTGTCGCACATGGGGAGGCTGTGCTGCCTGTACAGCCAGCCCCACCTCAAAGGCCATCACTCTCCATCACCGTTGAGCAGCCAGGGGTGTCCAAGAGGCACTCGCCGACCTACGCCCTGCAGCAGACGACTGGCTCCCTGCTATACGAGTCACGGCGGGCATCTCCACGTGTTCGTCGACGGCTTGGTCGCGCCGAATCAGCGACAGCTGCCTGCGATTCGGTTGGGACTTGCTACCTCCCTGGCCTATGCATACTGCGGTGAGCTTGAGACACCGGGACATCTCATACACACGGAAATTTCGGCGGAGGGCACGTGCGCGGTTTGCCAGCCCCTGGCTACGACCCTGTCGTATGCCCGGCACACAGCCGTCACCGCAGCCAGCTCCTTCAGGAGCTTCGGCGTTTGGGCCTTCCAGCCCGCGCAGATTGCAGCATCATCCACCTGAGCCGACAGTAGGGCCTCGTACTCCGCAGCGCCATCGAGTTCCTGGACTCGACGGGGCTCTCTTCGAGTCCCTCAAGCTGTCCAGCTGCAAGGCTATCCCCAGCCCCCAAAGTTACGTCTAGCCTGCCCTCACTAACGGAGCTGTCTTCCCCGAAGCAGCTCAACCTGCAAGCCTGACTCTTGACGTCGAGTTCCACGTCTCCCAGACGGCGTCCCACTGGGCTCCTGCCTCCCGGCCTGCTGCGTACCGTCATCGTTCATGCCCGTTGGGCAGGTCTCCTGTGGCCCATGGCGCGCCTACCTCGGTCCCCTACCGTTTAGTAACGCCGGACAGCAAACTACAAGGAACGAGAATCCGCCGTCCTAACACTGAAGCCATGAAGACATAGTAGAGAGAGTCAATGTCAGCGTTACCAGAACGTTCATCAGTATGTTGGAAGAACGTGCGAAATATGCGACACTCAGTTAAGCAAATCATCGGTCTTCTGTTGATGCTCGACGTATGGGCAAGAATGGGTTAACATCGACAGAGCAGATGGCATGTAAAATTCGCTAAAAAAATTTGAGAATGTCGCTCTGATTCAAAATCTGCGCCGCCCAGAAACGACTGAAAATAACTGTTAAAACAAAAATTTAACAAAAACAATATTTTGAAAGGCAGAAAAAGAAATTACAGAAACAATCGTATCAGTGATCCGATACGATTTTCAGCGCTTAGGCTCTTGTCTGTCCTATCTAGAGTACTAGGTTGGGGGAGTGGGTCCAGCGAACGCCACGGCAAGCGCATGGGAGTGATGCGAAAAACGCTGAATTTGCGGTGGCGCTGCCGTCACCATATCCTGAAGCTCCGACTGCTTTGGCTATAGTGTACTAGAATAATTATTCTAGTGCACTATAGCTTTGGCTGCGGTGAGCTCGCGGGCCGAGTTGCTGTCGTCTGCTCAACGCGCCGTCGTCCTTGCGTCGCTCGTGCGATTTACATGCTCTTTCTCCGTTTTCTTTACATACGTCGGTGTGGAATACAATCATTATTTCCGCCAGCGAGAAACAAAACTAGATACAACAGTGTGAAACGCCTGCCACGCTTCATGCAGCTTCGGTAGGATCCTCGACGCGACACGCGTCCGGCCGGCGCTCGGGGCTGCTTATTCAGGTGAAGGCGACGGTGGCGCCACGAACATTTCAATAAGAAACGCCTCAGCGGGGAACACACGCAGGACCCACACAGCTGGTTCTTTATTCTATGCCCACACCCCCTAGCTCTCTCCGTAGGAAACTCTATGGCTCTCTCCACCCGCGAGAGCTAGACGCTAGACCCGCTAGACGGCCAGACAGGCTCCACACGCTGTGGTGCCGCCGGCGACGCTACGAGCGCTACTAGGCGTAGATTAGTAGCTGGTGAGCTGCAGGTAGGACTAGGTATATCAGCCCAGTTCGCCGGTTCCGGAGTTAGCTGACTTAGCTCTCGATCACCCAGTTCTGGTGTAAGCCTTCTTGTGCTCACGATGAGTTCCAAACTGAGGTAATCATTGCGTTTCACTGCATTTCATTTTATGTGATTCCGATTCACGTGTGTACATCTTTACGCGCGAAGTTTGTGCTGTGCATGACGGTTGGTCGCACCGCGCAGATTTTCTCGTTTTAATGCCGACCCTGAAGCACTTCAATGACGTAAATGCAGCCGTTGGTGCTGTTCGGAGGCGTAATTTCAGCACGAGAACGTTTTGAAGAAGTACCGTTGTCTTATCTATGCCCTTGCTGCCGAGCTCGTCGTTGAGGTATCAGTGGAAAGATGTCTAAGCAAAATTTCTTAAGGTTAAAAAGAAAGGTAAATAAGTAATTGAGTAACGGGTTTGTGCATACTGCACTTTCTCACCCATAGCCTTTTATTTTGTGCAGCGGCAACACGGAATTTCATTATAAATTCGAATGTTTGTCTCGACAGGAAAGGAATGCTCTTCGGCATGGGCAATCCACTTCTTGACATATCTGCATCTGTGGACGTCGAATTCTTACAGAAGTGAGTTGCTATTTCTTTCGTGAAACATGTAATTCCGCTCTAATAATTCGCTTACCACTGTGAGCGAATTAGCTGGCAGCAGTGATACCGTGACAATTTGTCAGTCACGAACGACTTGTCACATACCTCTAGTGCGTGTGCCGAATATGATTGTTTAAGAGCATAGATATTCTCACTATAGCACCTAGAGGGAAATCTTGCGCCACCGCCTATGGGAGTTTCCTAAGGGGCATGGGAATGACGGTATACGTGTCTGCGAGGCTTGTGTTGGCTGGTTTGTAAGAGGCTTCGTCTAAAACGTGGATATGGCTACACAAATAACGCGTTCTTTAAGTAAAATTTTCATAAAATGTTTCCATTCCTGCATATTACATCATTACTCACCTACAATGCATGACCAAGCGAAGAAAAGCAAGAACAGACGACAAACTGTTTCAAAGCGAGCGCGAATCTTGTCGTCTGTCCTCCAACTTTAGCAGCCTGCTAATACTTTTTACGTATCATATAATTTTACATGTATATTTGTACATGTAATAACAAGTTCTCATAGTTAAACAAAACGTGTTTTTGTGTTTTTGCGTAAAAAGCTAAAACAGCTTTCTACGTGCTGTTTTAGTAGAAAATGAGTCATTGTGACAGACAGAACGGTGCTTGCCAGGGGCGTCTTCAAGGTGTCCTGGCTCTCCGAGAACAACGCCAATCCGAAGTCACAATATACCGGCATTCCCCTACATACCACAGTGCAGCAGCGCCAGATTTCCCTCTAAGTAATATATTGAGAAACTCTGTTTAAGAGTGTACAGATAAATAAAGAGGTACCGTCGCAGCATCCTCTGTTACAAATGAAAGAAAACTTGGGTTATTTGGCTCATACAAAGGTGACTTTTGGTAACTCTTATCTGAGGCTGAATTGGAAACATCTAATGCAAGGTTATGAAGTTAAATACGATACATTAATTTGATGCGGAAAAAAAAACAACTTGAAACGCCGGGCGATTGCTTTACTAGAAGCATTAGTCCTCGTTTCCTTTCTTTCATGAAAATATACTTTTTAAAAGTAACTGACATGTCGCTTCTAAAATAGTTGTGAACAAAGCCGAACAGGCTTAACGGTTTGTGTCTGTCATTAGCTTTGAAACATTGCTTATTTCCTGCTTGTAATCTTAACCAGTTTCGTGTGCTTTGTATCCCTGCAGATATTCACTGAAAACTAACAATGCTATTCTTGCTGATGAGAGCCACACTTCACTGTAAGCATTTTTCAATCGCTCCAGATTCTTTAGTGTTTGAGAAAATTTGCTTAGCCCTTGCTGATTAAACAGACTCAATAAGTGATTGTAATTGTGCTGCAGGTACACAGAACTTGTGGAAAAATTTGACTGTAGCTACACAGCTGGAGGTGCCACACAAAATACTCTGCGTGTCTTTCAGGTGTGTATTGTGCCTCTTCTACGGTAATGATCGTCCTTCTTTTTTCTTTTTTCCTCGCTATCTGAGATGTTGTTATCCATCTGGAAAGCACTTATCTGTGAGTTCAGTCTTTTGCTGGGCTTTATTTCCCCCATTTGATGACCCCAATTACATCCTGTCTGCCATGTTGGAAGCATCTGTGCTAACAGCAGTTTATGTGGCCGGAGTGTATTGCTTCATTGCAAAATTGAAAGCCTCTCTCTCTCTCTCTCTCTCTCTCTCTCTCTCTCTCTAGTGGCCTCATGTTTTAAAATGATTTTAAATAATGGCAACTCTGTCGTCAGCCATGAGCTGCATAATTGCCGCCGAGTAAGGTCTTGTATATATGGCAATAGGCACACAATAAATCGGGCTACAATGTGCACAATTTCCCATGAGTGACTACAGTGGTCCTTCGCCTTAGTACATGCAGCAGCAATTTGTATTGTGTACAAACATTACAGTTAAACAGTGCTATTCCTGTTCCATAGATTTGTACACAATTTTAATTTCATTGTTCTCTGCAACTTTCTTCTTTAAAAGTGGGTCGTACAGATTCCAGAAGTTGCCACATTCATGGGCTGCATTGGTAGGGACAAATTTGGTGGCATTCTTGAACAGAAAGCCAGAGAAGCTGGTGTCAATGTCAGGTATCAGTACTCTGACAAGGAACCTACAGGCACATGCGCTGTTCTGCTGACTGATCATGGAAAGAGCCGGTGGGTTTTTTCATCTAATGATTTTCATACTGTTCTACCATCATGGTACATTGCATTCCACTGAAAATAATTCTCAGAAAACTGGAAAATCCCAGCATTGCCATGAGCTTGTACACCTGGAAAACCGTGAGAATGTGTCCTTGAATTTTTGTATGTTCATCTAAGCCTGCCATTTATTTTTGGCAGTTTTTGGGAGGTGCATTATCACATGTCACTGAGCCCCATGACCACCTGTGTGGTCATACGCTCTAGCTAATATTAAATTGGGCCACGGCGGCCGCATTTCGATGGGGGCGAAATGCGAAAACACCTGTGTACTTAGATTTAGGTGCACGTTAAAGAACCCCAGGTGGTCTAAATTTCCGGAGTCCTCCACTACGGCGTGCCTCATAATCAGAAAGCGGTTTCGGCTCGTAAAACCCCATAATTTAATTTTTTTTAAATATTAAATTGCATTGTAGAAACTAAGCTATGAGAGAAAAATCTTTTATAAGGGTTTAAACAACTACAGATTGGTGTTTAAAGTAGTGTTTGAAGTATTAAGCATGCCAAGTGAATTTTGAATGTATTCTTAGCTCAATGTCTTGAGAAACTTGATAATGGACCTCTTTCATAATTGTAAACAAGCTTTCCTATGAGGTAGTTTGCCAAGCTAATGGTAGCATAGTCATTTTGCAGTCAGTGCATATGAGCTCAGTTTGCATGTCTTATGACATGGGAAATGTAGACAGGGCTCTCGTGATGAAACCATGTGCAAGAGACAAGCCCTGGCATGTGTATCTAGCGCTTGCACCTTCATGTGAACCATGACCAGTTCCACCATTACTTGGACAAATCTTCAGTGCAGAGAAGTGCACTTGCAAATTAGGAAAATGATCCATTGCTTTATATATCATTGCACATGGCAACACTGAAATGCATGACCTTAAGATCCATATTCCACAGTCCACTTGTGGATGTTTCTGCAATAATTTCAGCCTGAGCATTGTTTGCCAGCCACTTTATGCCATTTGTAACATTTTTGCCAGAAAAGCATTCTGGTACAGTGAAGCCATAAATTGGCAAAATGAATAGAACTCAGGCTTGCCAAAATCACTTATTCAGGCTCACTGATGCTCAGCCTCTCCAAGATGATACCGATGCTGACTCAAAAAATCTGACTAAGCAGGACTTACTCAGGCTCAAGGGCTCACGCATTTGTACTCGTTTATTCTCAGACTTGCAAGAATCACGGATTCACTAATACTCATGGGCTTCTGGAATTAGACTCATTCAGGCTTCTAGGCTTATAACCATCATGGAATTGGAATCAAGTAACTCATTGTAATGCTACTTGCTCATCATAATCTGATCTGTATGTTTGGCGTCACGGTTGCATGGGTAATGCCGACAAATTTCCTGTCCACTGGATATGTGTTTGTAAGTGGATGGTGGTAGGCTGAAGATGGCACATACTATTAAATGTTGCAAAACCCATAAATTGTTTCATTTATGTTTCTTAACTCATGTGGCGATCTAATATTTTAATGAAGTTTCATGACAAGACTGCCATTGCTTTTATTTGAATCTGAGGCTGCAACTGCCATTCTTGGCACTTTAGTTACGCTGGTATGAATGGAACATTGGGACGTTTAAGCAAGTAAGAAATGTTTCGCTAATCATTTTCTCACAATCCACGTATTTCACATATGATAATAATTGCCGCATCAAATCACTGTCATTATGCATTGTGTTTCACAGAAATCTTGCAGTGCAGAAAAAAAAATTTATGTTGTTCAGTTGAAAGATTATTGTTATTGCATGAAGACAGTTATGTGCAGATTATTGCACACAACCACCTTGAATTCCTTTTTCTACTCCCCTTCCTCCTCCTTTGTTAGACAACACCCACATTGTTTTGCTCAGTGGCCTAGGTATAAAGTGGTTACATTATTCATAGGTGAATGTGGTTAAGATTTTATCGTAAAATGTAAGGCAACAGCTATGCAAATTGCTTTTGAAATGACATGGGTTTGTTGTTGACTGAGACCAAGAGCTTTTCTTGAAATTTGCAGACACTGTTATTGCTACTGGGAGGAACGAAAGTAGATAAGTTTCGGTGGTAGGTAGCAGCAAATGCCTGTGGTTCAATTATTCGATATAGGCATTGATAGTATTCTTACAGTTCCAGAGGTTTGGGTACAGTAGGCTATGACTCATGTGTCCAAGTTCATTATAGCTGGGCTTTATTGTATACATGCTTCTCATCTTTTGTTTTCTTGCTCTCGTCAAACAATAAATGTGCTGAAGAATTTTAGGCTTCTTTTTTTTTTTTGCAGCTCTTTGTGTGCCAATTTGGCTGCAGCACAGCTTTATTCAGTGGATCATCTCCTGAAGCCTGAAAATAAGGCATTGATGGAAGAAGCCAGTCATTATTATATATCGGCAAGTAGCAAAAGCTTTCACAGTGTGTGTTTGTTTTTCATTGCACTTCTTGGTCAAGCTCAAATTGGTCTCAACAATTTCACTTGCAGGGGTTCTTTTTGAATGTCAGCCTGGATAGTATATTGACTGTGGCCAAACATGCTTCCAGCAAGAAGAAAGTTTTTTGCATGAACCTCAGTGCACCATTCTTATGCCGTATATTCAAGGACAACATGATGGCTGCTTTCCCATATGTTGATATTATCTTTGGAAATGAGACGGTAAGATTTTGATTTCTGAAATTACAAATGGGAATAATTTTTGTTGTGGAAGGCGTCTAGCACATACTACTAAAAGATGTCACTGCCATAATGCTTTGCCAGGGATGCTACGCATTGCACTCTAGTTAGATTCGACTGTATGCTGCAGTTATAGAAATTTAAAGAAAGAGCTGTGTGTGTAACATATTTCTGGCATTTGTGCATTCATTCTGCACTGCACAGCAATCATTATATGACTATGACTGTCTTCATACTATGAGGCATCTGCTTAAAGGGTAACGCTGCCAATTTTGACAGCGAAGGTGTGTGTCGCTAGGGTTCCATGTATTTTTTGTGTGCAAGGGTCAATAAAAAAAATTAGCACGGGGTGATCCCAGAGATAGCGCAATACTGAGGCAACCCGTGGTGGAGGTAAAGCAGGCTTCAAGCACGCTGCCCCTAATAGTAATAATAAATAATAATAAATGAAATAAATAAATCAAGATACATTGTTTCAAGACGATGGGTATAGTGGACTCACAAGCAGGAGGCATTGCCATATCTGCAAAGGACAAAATGTTCAACCATACACCCTTGACTTGCAAGAGGGCAATGCCACTGACTGTGGGGATGTCTATGCCATACAAACAAAAGACAGAATTGCCATTGTGTATGTATCTCCAGGCACACCCAAGTGGACTATCGAAAAGTTCATGACCACGCACTTCGCAAGGGTTAGCCGTGATGACACTACCCCTGTGATCATCATTGGAAACTACAATGTGATAGTTTCAAAACCAGACAGGAAATGGTTCACTCAGTTTGTGCTAGAGGAGTTTGGTTTGAAGTGCCACACCAATCCAAACCACTCAACTACGGTTGTGTATAGACTTTGGCCAAGATTCTGTCTAAGGTTGCGAACGAATCAATCGGTGTATATCACAGTAATTGCAAAGCTGTTGTCGCTACTATTACCAAATGATGAAAATAAATGCATGTACCCTTGTCTACCCCGTCTGATGTGCTACAGTTTCGCTGGTCAACCACTTTCACAGAGTAGAATGGCTCCTCAAGTCATTGCAGTACGAATCTGAATTAAATTTGTGCTGTATATTTTCCTGGGCACTTTCTTTATGTGTGCCAAATGGCATGACTGAGAGTACCGTATATACTCGTGTAAGGGCCGCCCTCGTGTAAGGGCCGCACCCCAACTTTGAAAGCGGATATTTCGAAAAAAAAAAAACAAAAGTTCAAAATGTCCCGCCAGAAAAGTGTAGTTAGTTCATTTACAGCCAGATGGCGCTGCACGCTTTTCCGCTTTTATTCTACTTCCGCCGACGCGCCGACCACGCTGTTGACAGCGCGCCGCCATATTTGCCTTGTGCGGCCTCTTTGTTGGCATCGTTCCTAGCATCGTGTCGATACGTTGGCAGCGCGACTTCAGATCGGTGTCGTCGGTGTCACTTTGTTGGTTGTAGTGAACCCTGCAGAAGCCAGCGCACGTGACGGACGATGGGCCGGCATCTGAGATCATTCACTGCAGCATTTAAGCTGCAAGTGATTGACTATGCCGAGGAGCACGGGAAGCGGGAAGCTGGACGAAAGTACGACGTCGATGAGAAGCGCGTGCGTTACTGGATGAATCAGAAAGATGCCCTCGCCGCTACTAACAGGAGCCGAAAGGCGTTTCGCGGGAAAAAGTGCAAGTACCCGCAACTCGAAAGCGAGCTCGTCAACTACGTCGTCGACACACGAAGGGACGGCTACGCCGTATCGACTGACATGATACGCGTCAAAGCCCTCAGCATCGCTCGCCACATGGAAATACCCCCGGCACAATTCAAGGCAAGTCGGGGCTGGGCTACGCGGTTTATGAACCGTAACCAGCTTTCTATTCGGCGCCGAACGACGATTTGCCAAAAACTGCCGCGCGAGTACGAAGACCACGTCATTAAGTTTCATCGCTTCGTGAATGCTCTCAGGAGGGAGCATGAATACGACCTGTCCCAAATTGGGAATGCGGACCAGACACCTGTGTGGTTCGATGCACCGGAAAGCACCACAGTGGATTTAAAAGGTGCGAAAAGTGTGTCTGTGCGCACGACTGGTGCAGAACGCCAAAGGTGCACTGTGATGTTGTGCATCACGGCAGACGGCAGGAGGCTTCCGCCGTACGTCGTATTTAAAAGGAAGACTCTCCCAAAAGAGAAGTTCCCTCAGGGAATCGTCGTACGTGCGCAAGAGAAGGGCTGGATGTCCGAGGAACTGGTCGTTGACTGGATTAAGACCGTCTGGGCAAACAGACCTGGAGGGCTGTTACAACGGAAAGCCCTCCTTGTTTTGGACAGCTTTAGGGGCCACTTGACCGACCGCGTCAAGAACCGAGTTGCCGCAACTCGTACGGACTTGGCCGTCATTCCCGGTGGCCTGACGAGTGTGCTGCAGCCGCTCGACGTATGCGTCAACAGACCATTCAAAGTGGAATTTCGCCGATGTTACTCTGAATGGATGGCTGGAGGCGTCCACGAGAAGACCCCTACAGGACGGCTGAAGCGGGCGTCGCTCCAACAGGTGTGTGAATGGATTTTGAATGCGTGGCGTGCCATGTCAGTAGAAGTAGTTGCTAAAAGCTTCAAGGTAACGGGAATTTCGAACTCCATGAACGGCACCGAAGATGACCGTCTCTGGGAAGACGCGGACGCCGAGGCGAGCTCCTCCGAGAACGAGGACAGCGAAATGGAATCCGAATAAAAACATTTCTGGCATGTCATTTGTGACTCTTGCACTCTGCTACTGTTGCATAAACAGTACAGACCTTTGGCCTGTACTGCCTGTACTAAATCGGCCTGATTCGTGTAAGGGCCGCACCTAGCAAAATTTTCGAAGAAAAAGTGCGGCCCTTACACGAGTATATACGGTAGCATTGTTTTTCCTCAAATTAGTTACAAAGATCAGCGTGCACACTCCCAATCTGCTTTCCAATGGATAATTTCTATTTACCACTCTGAGACATTGGCATGGGAGCGGCAGTGTTGCTGCCTAATCTTGCAAAGATGTCTTTAAGCCTGCACAGGCTTTCTATTGTCATGAGCAACTGTTTTAAATTATTTTTTGACATAAAGATTTCAGCAGCAACTTTCTTTAGCCAATAAGAGTCATGTACCCTAAGAATACTTAGAATTTGTTGCAGTTAACAGTTTGTCCCAAGAAGTCACTACAAGCACTCCTGTTCCTGGTATGGTTCCTGCTGCCTAGTACAGTTTTGGTTTTAGTGTGTTTTTGTTGCTTATTTATTTCTGCGCGTTTATGTGAATTTAACTATCGTAAGCGTTGACTGTAGCTGCAGAAAAATCGTCCATCTCGTGATAAAAATATTGAGTTAACTGCATGGAGCGCATTTTCACCGAGATTAGTAGTGTGGTGATACAGCGCAAACTGTGCATCTTCATGCCTGGCAACAGCGTATCCAAAATAATTTGGAAATATGTTCAACAATGTTGCCACTTCAAGCTTGAGTAGTAGTTTGTCACTGCTGTGCTCAAGAGTCCATCCCCTGAGTGCAGTGTTTGTGAATAAATATGCTGCATGTGCTTATGCTGAAAGCTTTTTGTCTGTTATTCTCTAGGAAGCAAGAGAGTTTGCTGATGTTCACAATATGAAGGTGAGCTATAATCTCTAGAACAAGTATGCTAGCTTCATTTTTGCATGTGAAATAGGGAAATTCGTGATTGCGTTGTTTGCTTCTTTTCCAGACCAAAGATATTACTGAGATTGCCAAACTGATAAGCAAGTTTCCCAAGGAGAACCAAGAGTTTGAAAGAATGGTGGTAATAACCCAAGGTGCTGATGATGTCATTGTAGCTCAAGGTATGCATTATCTTATTACAGCAAAGCAGCTGTTGCAAGAAACTCCTGTATTTATAGGTGTAAGTTACAGGGGCATAAAAGAGAAAAACTATTTGAGTACACGTATGTATCCATAGATCAGCATTTTACAATACCTAAACAGGCCACTCTTTCTGCGAGAAAAGGCTTGGTGAGCCTGAAAAGTTGCAAGAACAAGAGATTGGTAGCAACGACGCCTTGAAGTTTCCCCACCAGCTTGCCATGTTGTGGATTTTCATAGCATCTGCTCAGTACTAGATATTTCTTTACTGATAAAAATGGACCGCATTTTATCTTAAAAAGGCCAAATAATAAGCTTCGCTTGTTTCAAGAAATTTTACAGAGAACCACAATGGCCTAAATAAAAAAAATGAAATCTGTGACAACGCACTGCCGTGCAGGTGCTGCTGTTTCAGCATGAAATCCCAAAAATGAAAGACTTTCATTGTCTTCTAATAATAAACCTATTACTGCAAAAATAATGTTGATAGAGTTCTGAAAAAAATACATTAGTCTACACTGTTTTTCATGAGGGTCTCTTTAATGAATCCCACAGGACCATTATCGATCCAGTGCTCTCCACTGTGGCTTGCGATGTCTTTCGTAACCAAGGTGTCATTTGTGACATTAACCTATTCATAAATCAACAGTCAAGCAGCTGGGAAAGAAAATCGCATGGAAGTGTGGCAGATGCAGTTTCTTGCATGGTGTGCTGCTGCTCGAAGGTTTGAAACTGTAATTTGAAGATTCTTTATAGATTTTGGCGTAGCATGTTGATGTTGCAAAACATCAGCGCCAATATCTTCTGTGCAAAATGGAATTCCTTTTGCATTGCTTGGTGCACTGAAAATTTGACAGCTCTTGCAAAGCCACAAATGTATCTGCTTTTGTTTGTTCAGGTCATACCACTCAGAAATTTCCCGTTCCCAAGCTTGAGCCAGATGTGATCGTTGACACCAATGGTGCTGGAGATTCCTTTGTTGGAGGTATGTTCCAGCTCAGAGCCCACTCACTGACTTGGCTTTGGCTTCTTTTTGTATGTTATATATATTAATAATCACAAAGATTTAATTTTTTGTCATGTGAACGTAACTTCTCCATGGTGCAAGCTCTTACTGCTAATAGACACGTTAAATTTCCTTCCATTTCTTTCCATTATGTATGAAGGCCACCCATAAAGTAAGCTACGATTAATCTTTAAGTGAGGCATGAACATCGGAAGGAAAAAAGCTACATTAGAGAGACATGCAGCAGTAAAGCACAGGCATCTTTAGTTAGTAACATGGCAACCAACATAGGAAGTGAGGGAAGGAACAGGAAAGAACGCTGACTTGCAACAATTTTATTGCACACACACACCAGGCTTATATACCAAGCCGTGGCTCAACAGAAAAGACAGGAGGGTGGCACGTGGAGGGTGGCACGTGTATGCTGTGCCTTCAAAGATCTGTCTGCAGTGATGGTCACAGCAATGAATGCGAAGAAGGCCAGACAGAGTTAGACATGGTTTCCGCTGCTAATATCAGGAGACTCGGGGATACCCTGGATGATGAAGTTTTTTGGCCTGCTTTTGGAAGATTTTTCCCATTAAGTTCATGACACGACTCTGGAAAGGTGTTTTTGAAGCGCAGGTTAATGATTCCCCACTGGGTGAGCTCTGAATTAGCTGAGTTACATGGCAGGAGAGGCGTGTTAGCTCCTGTTGCATACACCCAGCACAGATTATTATCACTAAATAGAAGCTTGAGATCTAAAAGCTGAATTGAATCAGCAGCTTGCTGCTCATGAGTTAAAACAAACAGGTGAAAGCGATATTGTAACAGGGCTAGGACAGCTTGCCACTTGGTATCAACAGTGTCGGCGTCAGTCTAAAAGTACTAAACAGTCATTTACAAACCTCAAAGCTTTAGTGACAATGGCGGATGGAAAGCGTTCAGAAAGTAGGTGGTTGTAAGTGGCTAGCAAAATGCACAAACCTAGGCACACACCTTCCTTTTGAAGGTATATTCAGTTCCAAGTTATGAACATCGAGTTCACGTGAGCATTAAGAAGCTCTAGAAAACCCCCCATCATGATGGCAGAGGCATTTTGAAAGGCTATGCTGCCATGTGTGTCAATACATTCAGAGACTGCTGCGAGCCTCATTTCACCGGGCAACGAGTAATAAAGTCTCTGATGTCAATGGAAAATGTGAAAAATGCAATGCACAACTGTGATTCCTTTTTAAAAACTCAATGAGTTCTCTGGACCCACTCGTCATGAAGGGATCATCAATTGTTAGCGTGTTCACTTGAGATCGCAGAAACTTTGCAAGTGATTGCTGCCAGCTATCTGCCTCTTGTTGCAAGTTGCTCTTCCCTGTCCCTTCTCTCACTTCCTACATCAGCTGTCATGCTGCTAACCAAACATGGCATGTTACAAACATGCCTGCTTTTACACCTTGTGAAGCATGGGCAGGTTTCCAGATGTGAACTATTGTTTTTTAGGAATTTGTCATAGCTTAGCACCAAGTTTGTATCCTGGTGTATCCTGTCACCAGTGGCTGAAATGAAGATGTCACCTCTGCCTGAACCGCAGTATCACTGACAAAACATTGCTGTGCCAGAAATAATTACTATAGCTATCATTCGGTAGGAATGCAACTGATACCTGGCTTCCAAGAGAAAAGTTCCAAAATTGTGAAGCATAAATTCATCACGGACATGAAGTGATGAGGCGAGTCCCGTCATGAGTCCCGTCACTTCATGTCCATGTATTTTGTGCCGTGCCATTCTTAACCTTGAGCAAAGCTATAAGCATTTTGCTCAGGCAACTAGTCTTTTCTTTTAACAGGCTATATTTTCTACTTCACATTAAAAAAAAGAAAAAACACTTATGCGCGGGTGCAAGCATGACCTCTTTCCAGATGTTACTCCATTACATAAGTGCCCTTTGTATCGACGGGGTGATAATTTTTAAGTTTTATGGAATTTTTAAACATCGCCTGTGACAGCATAATTCTTGTCCTTGGGCTAGATTATCCAGAGATAGGCACCGCTAGCACGAGAAATTGAAACACCTATTCAACTAATTAATAAAAATTCACCAATTCACTTCTTAATTAATTACTGCACGGCCCATAATGCAATTTACGAATTGTAGCCGTTGAGCTTGCAGGACGTATCCACTCGAAATGAAATTCCAGGATGAAACTAGTTTCGAGATATTTCCCAAAGTGTGGGACAAAATACATATTATGCTTAAATGCATAAAAGAGCACTTAGCTACAATAGTAAGTGGAACAACAGTGCATTTTTACGGTGAGTTTTATGGCATATATTTCCAAACTTGCGTCATTGTGTAAATTCATTCCAAGTGGATACGACTTGCAAACTCACTGGCTGCAATTAATAAATTGCAATGTGTGCCATAAAGTAATTGAGAATGTGATTAGTGAATTTTTGTTAATTCCATAGCTGTTTCGAATGCCTCTCTGAATAATGCAGCTCAAGGACTAGAATTGTGTTATCTGCAACAGGCTATCTTCAAAAACTCTGTAAAACTTAAAAATGATCACCCTGTGTATGTAACTTCATATTTGCTGCAATTCAGTTTGTTGGTACTGCAGCACATGTAAGGGAGCCAGGGGGGCCCCATTAGGTTATGTTGCCTATTGCCTAAGTCTGCCTTCTCGCCTGTACTATTAATAAACTGCCAACTCAGACCAGTTGATAGCATGGTGGTTCGCTTAGTCAGCCTTTTACACATTTAGTTTAAGTGCAGCTTCTTCACGAGACTTCACGCATTTATTTTAAAATATGCCATGTAGCAAACCATGTGGTTAAAAAAAGTGTGCATTAAGAAAGTTTGTTAAGACAGGCTTGTGTCCTTGAACATGCTTTGTTAGTTTTTGAAGTTGGGAACCCTTGAACTTCTTTCCAGCAAGAGTGCCATAAACCCAGACTTGATAAGTTATTAAACAGTGTTCATAAAAGGAGTGTTCTTAGAAATCCATAATTTGCACTGCAGGTTTTCTGGCCATGTACCTCCTGGGGAAACCTATCGAAACCTGCATTCGTTGTGGCATCACTGTGTCTGTGGAAGTCATCAAAAATTCTGGCTGCACTCTACCAGATAGAGAAAGCATTCGTGTGGTTTAAGCTAGCAGACTCGCCCACATTTTTTTTTTTTTTTCCTTCTCCATTGCTCCTGGTGCTACTTAGGCAAATGGCATTTTATATGCAATGTCCTATCATGCATATTCATGACAGCCGAAGTGAGGCAGCTGTGAGCTGCTCAATTGCATTCCCAATTTCAGCAATAGTGTGATTACTCAGTGGGATGACTGGTTGCCAAGCCCAAATGGAAAAAAACGGAAAGTGAATGCTTTACAATAAAGAACTGCTTTTGTAAAATTTTATTTTTTGAACTTTCATTACGGAGCTGTGCATAGATTTGGTAAAAAAATGGTGGCTGTTAAATGTCTTGCAGTTCCATTCAGATACACTTGGCAAATACAGGCCACCGAGAGTTAAGGTGAAAATGAAAATTTCTACCTACAAGCACCAGTGACTGAGGGTGATTTTCCAAGCAGATGATTTCCAGAATTTTAGGAAGAACCTTCTATAGCGAGGAAGGTATTGGTAACCTAGTACTCCCACATTCAGGTTTTGCTTGAAAGACAGACTCAAATTTTAGCAAGGCCAGACAAGTGCATTTATAGTTGCCATCTGCTGGTAACGAACAGAGAAAGAGTACTATCGATAACACCAAGAAGCACCAGTCTCTCATCTGGTAGAACTAATTTTACTGATGGCTAGGCACGCAGTCAGTAATTTCTTGTTCTCACTGGGTGAACAAGGCAAGCACTGATGCCTGCGTGCCTTTCTTGCAGTATAGGCAAGGTGCAACCGTTAAGACATTTTAGCCTTAATGAACCAGTGGTAAACATAATATTTTTGAATGTCACAGTAGTGTAGGAGGTCGTAGTACAATTCTTTTCATCGCACTCCTTTTTTAACCGCTATGTTTGATCATGTGATGCGGCATCCATTGCTTGCCTCAGCTGGCCTCCGACGCAGTGCAACAAGCCACTGTTTTGGAACTTGTCACTGACAATGACTGCACAACACGCATAAATATGACATACACATCCTTCTGAGCTAGTTATACCCTGTCCAAATGGTGCAAGCACTGCCATACGATCCGCGTACTAGAAAACAGGGCCAGGAATATTTTAAGAGTTGCAGTGATATGTATATTTAGCCACTGCCATTAAATGGGGATTGCCATCATTCGCTCATCGATACTTATTTTTTTATTATTATTATTATGGCCAATGGCTTGCAAGCCACAGGTTGCCATGTTCTTGGTTCAGTAACATTTTCTGGTGCGGTATTTCATTACATTATTTTTCACGTAATCACTAGTGAATAAGTTTGTTGCACTAGATTTGTTAATGCTGCACTCCGAGCTTAAAACATCCCTTGTTTCGAGTTTTGTAGTGTAGTTTAGAGAAAATATTCTTTCACTCATTTATGCTGTGGATTGTGACGAAACATTCAGCATGGAATAATCTTGCATAACACATGTAAACATTTGGTCAGCATACTCGTTAATGAGTGCACAGTTGATTGTAGCTGCGGTCTCCTACGTAGCGTAGATACCGCGAGGTGCTGCGACAAGTCCACTGGTTAAATGCATTGCAGTTCCCCGAGGACAACTGCATTTGGCTTACGTTTGGCACGTCGTAGGCACAAAAATGGGAAGCAGTAGCATCCACGTTAACTACCAAAACTAAATTTGAACTGCACGCCACGGTGACATTTAGAAGGCAAGAGCATTGTGGTTAGGCCTGCTCTGCTGTAGCCTTTGCAATGCAAGCTATTGAAGGAGCAAAAGTACCCCGAAGGCCATGTTTGATTGTCAATAACTCCGCTTCTGCTGAACGCATTTAATTGCCTTTTGCCGCAAAGTATTTCTGAATTAGCCTATTTTAAATTCAAATGCATTTCTCCTCTTTGATAAAAAGTAGTTCAGGGCCCCTTTAACACCAAAGGTCAAGGGTTAGTAGCCTTCTTTTGGACCATTGTTTGGTCATGCCATCACCAGATTTTCTGCCTCATAAGCCATTTAATCCTTTTGCATTAATAGTTACAAGCATGAGCTAGTGTCAACTAAATTTGTGGTGCTATCTAACCGCCACAATTCACCACAAACTTTGCCTTTAATAAAATTGGAAAATTGTTTTGCCGCAGCAAAACCTTCGTTTAGTTGGATGAGAGTTTGATATATTATTCTACTGTTATGATGCTAGGAAACAAGGATTAAAAAAACCTAGGAGCACGGTAGCTACAATAAAGCAGAGTTAACAGAACACCATTAATGAGTGGTATATCTTTGCTGAATGCTTCTCCACTGTGAGCTGATCATCCTTTGCTACAAAGCTCCTTGCAAGGATGCCACAGATATCAATCCACTAACATTTACTCAAGTGTGTATGCATACAGCATATTAAGCAGATTTCTTTACATGAGTTTAGCATCCTCAAACTGTACAGTGTGTTACAAGGGTGCAGGAGTGCTGGGGTTCCTTGTTCACTTAGGCCATCTGGCAGCTTTTTAATGTGCACCTAAATCTAAGTACAGGAGTATTTTCACATTCCACAGAGGTGACATGGCAGGTCTTGAGGCAACAAATTGCTAAGCTCTGGCATAAGTGAGCGAACTAGCCAGTGAAAAGGGTCTATAGGGTACATATGTGTACAATGCACCGTCCACAAGCACAATGTAGCTGAAATGCCAAACCAGAAAACACCAATGCACTAAAATATCTTACTTGTGCAGAAAGGTGTCAAAACTAAGTGTTTGTGCCTAAGGCAGTTTTCAAGTGTAGTATAGGTCATCAGTGGTGAGCAATACCAGTAGTATGGCAAATACAATTCACCTCCGTACTGACAAGCCAAGGTTAGAACACATTATGATACTGTTGGTCTCAGGGTTGCAACAATTCTTGCAGTGCAGCTTTCAGAAGCCTCCATCCTTGGTACATTTTTTCTATTGCACAGTTATGCTTTCACGGAAAACTGCATTGCAACAAGCCATAGCTTTTGTTGGTACCAGGCAAAGTATAAGCGGGTTGCAGCGAACAATACAGAGGTTATTTGTGGCAAGGTCGTGTGAATTTCTTATCCAAAGGTGGCTTTTCGTGGGCCCTTCTTACAGCTAATTTCATAGCACAGTGCACAC
This sequence comes from Dermacentor albipictus, assembly GCF_038994185.2. NCBI lineage: Eukaryota > Metazoa > Arthropoda > Arachnida > Ixodida > Ixodidae > Dermacentor > Dermacentor albipictus. The sequence continues at coordinate 75,847,911 of NC_091821.1, forward strand.
TACCCTGCATTTTGCGGCAGCCAGTCCTGGAAAAGTTCTTGCTGCTACAGTGGAAGCTCAATGGTAAAGATCATGGTCAGTCCAAGCAAGTGGAGAAAAAATTGAATTAACCAAACAGTTCCCTTCTCCTAGGCCTGCCACACCAGCTGTTGCTGGTCTGAGCTACACAGCAAAGCCTACTGCTTGCGGTTGTAAATTATGTATGCCAAATTAGTTCTCACAAGTAGCTTTTGGAAAAGAATTTGCATACATGGACACCCCTTTTTGTGCTGCTAAGATCTGCCTGCAAGGTCGCATATGTACAACTTCAGCTGGCTACAGCAGACAGACTTCCGAAGCAAAAATGTGATGGCATTTGAAAAAGCAAATTTGTGTTGCAAGAAATCTTCCCCAATGAAAGCAATTGAAGAAGCATCCAAATGTTTTATTAATCTTCCGGAAATATGAAAAAAGCAGGCAGAACCTGTGTGCAAATATAGTAACAAACACGTGAGCATAAAATGTCATTTATTTTTCTTCCCATTATCTATTGTGTATAAAAATTATGGTGCATTTGCTATCCAGATGCTGTTGTTTCTATGGTCAAAGTATGGCTTAAACATATCTCGTATTTTCGTCGTGTATGACCAGCTTGTCAACATAGGGCTGACTTTACTAGCACATAGCCACTCGGAGTTGACATCTGACGTGTTGTTCATGACCAAATCACTTTTGCAAGTAACGAAATCCTTTGGTAGAAGCAGCCAGTTGGTCTCTTCATTTCTGAGGTCTGAAGTCTTCATTTCACTGAATGTTCTTGTCAGCTTGAAAAGTTCATTCTTCCCAATGTATTCATTGTTTGGCAAAAGCCAAGCTGATTGGTCATGTACCACACGGTTACATTTAGGGTGGTCTTCCACCTGTAATCAATAAAAATAACGACATTAACACTATGAACAACTTGGGCAGTACCAGTGGATATATCACTTCAAAGGACACTAAAGAGGACTGGTAAGGTATACCAAAGCTGTCATGCCATAAGAATGAACCTGGTACAGTGGAACTTCATTGATATGATCCAGTTGCACACAATTTCCCAGCGGCAACATTCCCAATCAAGAACAAAAAATGACCCACACTTACAGGTATGCTTTGTTTACTGGTTCAGACATTCCAGGAAGCCACTATCTTTCGGCACAAACGTCAAGTACATTGCCAAACTGCGATCGTATCGTACATTTTTTGGCCGCTAGATCCAATGTAAACAAGAAAAGGTGCGAGACCCACACAATCAAGAACAGTTGCAACAGCTTCCCTGCTATAAGCACTTGCCCAGCTCATGTGAAAATTCCAGCCTGCACTCTGTTTACTATTGTGGTACTAGCAAATCTCTTCCCGGATCAACAGACACTATTCAGAGCTATTACCATCAACCCTACAGTGGGAAGCATCTTCACCTATTTCGCAGTGCATGGGGTGTATGTAGTGCCATTGGACGCACACTGCAAGCTTTTAACAGGCAGTAACCCAAATGCTAACCCAAATGTGTTGATAAAATTGCATAAACAGGCCTGGAGTGTGGCCTGATTCCGGTGACCAGAACCGGTAACGCACTCCCTCACCAGAGCAGGATTGGCCACCCTGGTGCAGTACTTGGCCACAACCTCCTATATGAACAACACAACCAAACCCCGGCCCTCAGTCCCCAGCAGCTGCAAAGCAACTGACCACGGCGGCGGTCAGACCTGCAACGCTGCAGAGGGTGCTAAGAATCACTGGCTCCGGACAGGCCGCCATTGGAATATGAACCTGGCAATGTTTAACGCTAGAACGTTATCTAGTGAGGCGAGCCTAGCAGTACTATTGGAGGAACTAGAGGGCAGTAAATGGTATATAATAGGGCTCAGTGAAGTTAGGAGGCCAAAAGAGGCATATACAGTGCTAAAAAGCGGGCACGTCCTGTGCTACCGGGGCTTAGCAGAGAGAAGGGAACTAGGCGTCGGATTCCTGATTAATAAGAACATAGCTGGTAACATACAGGAATTCTATAGCATTAACGAGAGGGTGGCAGGTCTTGTTGTGAAACTTAAGAGGTACAAAATGAAGATTGTACAGGTCTACGCCCCTACATCCAGTCATGATGACCAGGAAGTCGAAAGCTTCTATGAACACGTGGAATCGGCGATGGGTAGAGTGATAACTAAATACACTATACTAATGGGTGACTTTAATGCCAAGGTAGGAAAAAAGCAGGCTGGAGACAAGGCAGTGGGGGAATATGGCATAGGCACTAGGAATATCAGGGGGGAGTTATTAGTAGAGTTTGCGGAACAGAATAATATGAGGATAATGAATACCTTCTTCCGCAAGCAGGATAGCCGAAAGTGGACGTGGAGGGGCCCGAACGGCGAGACTAGAAATGAAATAGACCTCATACAAGATGTGGACGTGCTCGGCAAGGTGCGCTGCAGTGACCACAGGATGGTAAGAACTCGAATTAGCCTAGACCTGAGAAGGGAACGGAAGAAACTGGTACATAAGAAGCCGATCAATGAGTTAGCGGTAAGAGGGAAAATAGAGGAATTCCAGATCAAGCTTCAGAACAGGTATTCGGCTTTAACTCAGGAAGAGGACCTTAGTGTTGAAGCAATGAACGACAATCTTGTGGACATCATTAAGGAGTGTGCAATGGAAATCGGTGGTAACTCCGTTAGGCAGGATACCAGTAAACTATCGCAGGAGACGAAAGATCTCGTCAAGAAACGCCAATGTATGAAAGCCTCTAACCCTACAGCTAGAATAGAATTGGCAGAACTTTCGAAGTTAATCAACAAGCGTAAGACAGCTGACATAAGGAAGTATAATATGGATGGAATTGAACATGCTCTCAGGAACGGAGGAAGCCTAAAAACAGTGAAGAAGAAACTAGGAATTGGCAAGAACCAGATGTATGCGTTAAGAGACAAAGCCGGCAATATCATTACTAATATGGATAAGATAGTACAAGTGGCTGAGGAGTTCTATAGAGATTTATACAGTACCAGTGCCACCCACGACGATAATGAAAGAGAAAATAGTCTAGAGGAATTCGAAATCCCATAGGTAACGCCGGAAGAAGTAAAGAAAGCCTTGGGAGATATGCAAAGGGGGAAGGCAGCTGGGGAGGATCAGGTAACAGCAGATTTGTTGAAGGATGGTGGACAGATTGTTCTAGAGAAACTGGCCACCCTGTATACGCAATGCCTCATGACCTCGAGCGTACCGGAATCTTGGAAGAACGCTAACATAATCCTAATTCATAAGAAAGGAGACGCCAAAGACTTGAAAAATTATAGACCGATCAGCTTGTCCGTTGCCTACAAACTATTTACTAAGGTAATCGCAAATAGAATCAGGAACACCTTAGACTTCTGTCAACCAAAGGACCAGGCAGGATTCCGTAAAGGCTACTCAACAATAGATCATATTCACACTATCAATCAGGTGATAGAGAAATGTGCTGAATATAACCAACCCTTATATATAGCTTTCATTGATTACGAGAAAGCATTTGATTCTATCGAAACCTCAGCAGTCATGGAGGCATTACGGAATCAGGGTGTAGACGAGCCATATGTAAAAATACTGAAAAATATCTATAGCGGCTCCACAGCCACCGTAGTCCTCCATAAAGAAAGCAACAAAATCCCAATAAAGAAAGGCGTCAGGCAGGGAGATACGATCTCTCCAATGCTATTCACAGCGTGTTTACAGGAGGTATTCAGAGACCTGGATTGGGAAGAAATGGGGATAAAAGTTAATGGAGAATACCTTAGTAACTTGCGATTCGCTGATGATATTGCCTTGCTTAGTAACTCAGGGGACCAACTGCAATGCATGCTCACTGACCTGGAGAGGCAAAGCAGAAGAGTGGGTCTAAAAATTAATCTGCAGAAAACTAAAGTAATGTTTAACAGTCTTGGAAGAGAACAGCAGTTTACAATAGGCAGCGAGGCATTAGAAGTCGTAAGGGAATACATCTACTTAGGGCAGGTAGTGACTGCGGATCCGGATCATGAGACAGAAATAATCGGAAGAGTAAGAATGGGCTGGGGTGCGTTTGGCAGGCATTCTCAGATCATGAACAGCAGGTTGCCATTATCCCTCAAGAGAAAAGTGTATAATAGCTGTGTCTTACCAGTACTCACCTACGGGGCAGAAACCTGGAGGCTTACGAAAAGGGTTCTACTCAAATTGAGGACGACGCAACGAGCTATGGAAAGAAGAATGATAGGTGTAACGTTAAGGGATAAGAAACGAGCAGATTGGGTGAGGGAACAAACGCGAGTTAATGACATCTTAGTTGAAATCAAGAAAAAGAAATGGGCATGGGCAGGACATGTAATGAGGAGGAAAGATAACCGATGGTCATTAAGGGTTACGGACTGGATTCCAAGGGAAGGGAAGCGTAGCAGGGGACGGCAGAAAGTTAGGTGGGCGGATGAGATTAAGAAATTTGCAGGGACGGCATGGCCACAATTAGTACATGACCGGGGTTGCTGGAGAAATATGGGAGAGGCCTTTGCCCTGCAGTGGGCGTAACCAGGCTGATGATGATGAACCCAAATGCATCGCTGCTGCAGGCGACATGAAGTGAGCATCGTGTTTTGCTCTCGCAGCATTGTAGGCTTAATATTCTAGTGTCACCCACCAGCGTGATTTCGCTTCAATTTCCCATTGCTGTCTTAAACACTATGCAATATAAAAATGACAATGTATGTCTCATGGCCGCAAGTGAAAGCTTCCCACCAAAATGCCCCACTCAAAAAAGCTGCTGTCCCAGGCTAAATAAGGAGAGCACATACTTAAAGGGACACTAAAGTGAAAAATGATTTCTTCCGCATCAGTAAATTACCGTTCTACAACACCAAAAACACCACTCTTACAACGATAAGACGTTTGGCAAGCCAGAAAAGGCGCAAGAACGAAATACCAATGGCGACACCTACTCAAGTTCCCGCACCTGGGGGCTGTGATGTCTTGGATTTTGATGGAATCTTCTAGGGCCTACCAATTATATATAGCGGTACAGATTGACTACATTGTGTTCTAAAGGAACCAAATATGAAACATGGCAAGTTTCGGGAACCTTTACTCAGCCAACGTGGCCCAAATGCGAAAACATACTTTGGAATCCCTGACGTCACGCTGACGTACCGGCACTGAGGTTTCGGCGTGAAATTAAAATACTGATACTTGGACCTTCATTTTCTCATCTACTAAACTATTTTTTTAAATGACTGCCTGCAGGGTTCTTAAACAATGATTCATTAGTCTAAACTGATTTATTGTTTCGCTTTAGTGTCCCTTTAAGCTTGCCAAAGCTATAAGCATGACAACTTTCTTGTGCTGCAATGATTTGCGCAACGCTTCGCATTACGTGGATGTCAACTACAGTTGAGTCTGTTGAATTTTTTTAGTGACTTCGGATTCTAAATTTTGCCAGTTAGTATGTATTTGTCGAATTTTTTTCCCCAAGATGTATGAAAACGGTTTTACTGTATTGCTCTTTAGTGTCGCTCAAACAATATAAGTGGCAAAGCAACAACAAGCAGACAGATGGAGGCATGGAAACCTGTGGTGAGAGTAAAGAAAAGCCTCAACATTTCAACTGAACAATAAGGAAAGATACAGACGAGCAACACATTTGATAGAAAAGCCATGGACATGGCTGCAATTATGTACAGTAGAACCCTGCTAAAGACACGTCCACGTGAGAGTAAGAACATATGAAGCAGCTGCCAGACCTACAGGACAGCTCATTTCGCACTCTTTCAACAGACTTCAAGAGGAGGCAATACCTTCATGGTGTCATGCGACTACCACAGCAGCTAATAGTCAGTGTGGCCGCACCACACACATTTTTCCTCTAATGTGACCATGCCTGAACTCTTGTTATCACTAGAAATGTGGTCATTTTTGGTGCTTTCACGTTTCCACATTTCTTAGTAGTCGCAACGTATACTGCAATACATAAAATTACTGACCACAAGTGCTTTGAACTCATGTTAAGTAGCAGTAATTGCACAGACAATTCCAGAGAATTCCTACGTGGAATTTCAAAGGAGCACCTCAAGGAAAACAAAGGAAAGCAATAATTTGCTATTTTTAGCATAAGTACTGACAGTTAAGAAAATCTGAAATGTACAATACGCACCTGCTTCCTGGTTCCCAACTTTTTTAGGTCAGATAATGCAAAAACATTTTATGAAGATTGTTAATTTGTTAAGTCAGAGTAAACCTTTTTTCAATCAAGATTTGTTGGCATAATACTAGCCATCACGATGCCCATGCTATGCAGGAAAGCAGTAGCTTTGCAAATGTGAAAATGGTTAAGTTCCTTTGTACAGGGCGCACGTTTTTACTCACTGCAGCAGGCACCCAATTTGTTTTTCACTGCATTCTTTAAGCTTGTGAAGCAATGGTTGTCGGGTCACGGAACATGCAAAAGCCTTCTCGTACTTGATTACATTGTGTTCGATCAGCTTTTCTGTGCAAGCAAGGTGGTCTAATGTGTGTTCAACTGGCTCTAGAGCCTCCAGTAACAAATAAGGGCACTTGCACATCATCAGCCTGGTTACGCCCACTGCAGGGCAAAGGCCTCTCCCATACTTCTCCAACTACCCCGGACACACACTAATTGTGGCCATGTTGTCCCTGCAAACTTCTTAATCTCATCCGCCCACCTAACTTTCTGCCGCCCCCTGCTACGCTTCCCTTGGAATCCAGTCCGTAACCCTTAATGACCATCGGTTATCTTCCCTCCTCATTACATGTCCTGCCCATGACCATTTCTTTTTCTTGATTTCAACTAAGATATCATTAACTCGCGTTTGTTCCCTCACCCAACTACTCTTTTCTTATCCCTTAACGTACATTCTTCCTCCTTGCATCGTCCTCAATTTAAGTAGAACCCTTTCCGTAAACCTCCAGGTTTCTGCCCCGTATGCGAGTACCGGTAAGACACAGCTGTTATACACTTCTCTTGAGGGATAATGGCAACCTGCTGATCATGGTCTGAGAATGCCTGCCAAACACACCCCAGCCCATTCTTATTCTTCTGATTATTTCACTCTCATGATCCGGGTCCGCGGTCACTACCTGCCCTAAGTAGATGTATTCCCTTACCACTTCCAGTGCCTCGCTACCTATCGTAAACTGCTGTTCTCTTCCGAGACTGTTAAACATTACTTTAGTTTTCTGCAGATTAATTTTTAGACCCACCCTATTGCTTTGCCTCTCCAGGTCAGTGAGCATGCATTGCAATTGGTCCCCTGAGTTACTAAGCAAGGTACTATCATCAGCGAATCGCAAGTTACTAAGGTATTCTCCATTAACCCTTATCCCCAATTCTTCCCAATCCAGGTGTGTTTGAGAAATGAGCGTTTTTTGTCTCGGGACGGTGGAAGAATGAATTAACATTAGTTCAGCCGTGTCGGATCTACTGTGCAATGTATGCATACTTGTTTAACAAACATCGTCACTCTTGCCCTCTGGCCAGTAGTTACGATAAGCAACACAAACGAGCTTTCACATGCACAGGTTTCGAATAGTTGCTGAAAGTATTGCGAAATTTCGTGGCCACTAATGCCAGTGCACGGAATTCAATCTGTTACGTGCGAGTTCGAATGTCACGAGTGTCATAACTTTGTAGCGGTGCGAACACTTTCGCGGCATTTACTTGTGAATTAGGTGTGGAGTTCTGTGGCGAGAGCCGCTGTACGAAGCCCACCTCAGGCCCTTTGCGTAATCGAGGCCCGTAGACAGACACATGCACATGGAGACACACACAGATACACATATACAAAAGGACATGCACGGCTGAATATGCCACAGCGGCAGCTCTCAACATACATTGTGTTCGTCGCAAACAGTGCTCTGCAATCTGCTTCATTTTTGCTGGTTATTTGCACATCTATATATGATGCAGTGACACCCCGATGATGTTCTGTACTTGGATGTTGCGGACACAGACATATTTACACATTGAACACCCCGTAACACACACGCTACATGCATGCGAACGCATCTTGGCAGCTCAGGGAAGATGGCGGCCGCCGGTCGCTGGGTTCTGGAGTATGCGCTCAGCCCATCCGGTTCGAGACTATCGTGTTCTGGTCTATACAGATTAAAACATGGTGCATGGAATGACTGTATGAAGTGAATTCATTTTTACGACAAACGGTGTGCAACTAAGCATGCCTCCATGCGGCACACCGGTCTCTTGAGTGAATGTTCTCGACAAACTGTTGCTCACTCTTACACGAAACGTGTGATCAGAGAGATAGCTTTCGATTGGGTTCAGCATATTGCCACAAACACCCATTGCAGAAAGGTCCCAAAGAATACCGAAACGCCGTAATGTATCACATGCCTTCTCCAGATCGAGAAACACTGAAAGAAGGAACTGTTTATGTATAAAGGCATCCATGATGGCCTCGATGCAAACGAGGTGGTCTGTAGTCGACCTACCTTTTCGAAAACCACACTGGAAGGGGTCTAGTGTTTTGCAATTTTCTAAGAAACAGATTGGGCGCCAGTTTATCATTTTTTCAGTATGTTGCACAGACAGCTTGTTAGAGCTATTGATCTGCAACTGTTGGCTAGAGACTGGTCCTTCCCTTGTTTAAGTATGGGTATAACAATAGCTTCTTTCCAAACAGGTGAAATGTATCCAGCTGCCCACATAGCATTAAAAAGAGACAGAAGTTTTTTTAGAGTTTGAGGGTACATGTTTGGTCATTTCATAAATGACGCGATCACTACCTGGTGCCGAGTCTTTGCAACTATTGAGAGATGCCTGAAGTTCAGCTAAGTTGAACCGGCAATTGTACGCTTTATTCCTTCTACATTTGCATTCAAGAGGCTGTCACTATGCATTTTCTTTTAACCACAGGAAAGTGTGTGTAGTGCAATTCACTCGAGATTTGTTCACAGTGCTCACCTAGAAAACCTGCCCGATTTTCCAGGCTGTCTCCTTTGGTATTTACTAGGGGTAGAGGATGAGACTGTCTAGCCTTTTAATTTGTTTACCCGGTTACAGACGTTCCTCTCATCAGTGAATGAATTAATACTAGATATTGTAAGGATGATAACGAACATGAGCGCAGAGTCAGCAGCATCAAGCGCGCAGCAGATGCTAGAGCTAGGGGACTGTGCTCGGTGCATCCTAGAAACGGCGGTCGCTACGAACGTCAATAAATCTCCTTTATAAGTGGTGGAGTCATGCGGGGTAACTTTCCACTCTACCATCCTGGAACTCCATTCTCGGACGCGACCTTAACCAAGGCGGAGACCAATTACAGCATTACAGAAAAGGAGTGTTTGGCCATAGTGTAGGCGCTTGGCAAGTTTCGCTTATATTTAGACGGCCGATCTTTTGACGTAGTGACCGACCACCAGGCACTATGTTGGCTGTCGATGCTCAAAGACCCATCAGGCCGGCCGCCTTGCCCGCTGGGCATTGCAAATTCAAGAATACAACATCTGCATGGTTTACCGTTCCAGGCGAAAGCACTCCGACGCCGACACGCTGTCCCGATCACCGCTTCCCCCGAAGGCCAGTCACGACTCCTCCTGCGAGTGCACTTTGTCCTCTCTGGACTTTGACACTATCGCTGCTGCACAGCGTAATGATCCCTGGACTGCATCTCTGCTCGACGTTCTCTTGGATACGTCGAAAGTTCCAGCGTCACGTACGCTTCAGTGCCAAGTTCCTCATTTTGCGATTCGAGACCAGCTACTGTATCAACGCAACTATGCCCCAGAGGGACGCACCTGGTTACTCGTCAGTCACAGAATTTTGCGATCAGAGCTCTGCTCTTCGTTCCATGTCGACCCTCAGTGTGGCCACGCGGGAGTCTTCAAGACCTACGAAAGACTTTGACACCACTATTATTGGCGGGGAATGTACAATTCGTTCGCTCTTATCATGAGTGCCAACGCCGCAAAGTGCCACCGCACAACTCCACCGGTGAGCTCCAGCCTTTGCAATGCCCATCCCAACCCTTTGATCGCGTGGGCATAGATCTCTACGGGCCACTTCCGTTGACTCCTACCAGCAACAGGTGGATGATCGTTGCGGTAGACCACTTAACCCGTTATGCGGAGACTGCTGCTTTACCAAATGCTACAGCGCAGGAGGTCACCAATTTCATACTTCATTTTCTCCTTCGTCATGGAGGTCCACGTGAACTTTTAAGCAGGCCGTGCCTTCTTATCTGAAGTCGTTGAACAACTGCTAGCTGAATGCGCTATTGTTCATCATAAATGCACTGCTTATCACCCGCAGACTAACGGTACCACGGAACGCTTTAATCGAACTCTTGGTGACATGCTCGCCATGTATGTCTGACCTGATCACTCTAATTGGGACCTACCGTATTTACTCGCATAACGATCGCACTCGCGTAATGATCGCACCCCTGAATTTTGTCGTCAAAATTTGATTTTTTTTATTTCCCGTGTAATGATCGCACCCCGAACTTGCCGCAGCGATATGTGGTGTTCCAAGTCTAGCTAACGATGATCGCGCTTACCATCTGTCGAATGCTACGCGAACGACTCGCCTGCACGCACCAAACATTCTTAAGTGGATGCCTCATTTCATTACTTTCATCACTTTACGCACTTCCATGACAAAAAGAGGTACAACCAAACTTGCCTTTATTATGGGTAGGCTTTATAATCGCTGTGGTCAACAAAAACAAAAGATGCGCCTTTCGATTCTTTTCATCTGCACTCGTGAGCACGCAACAAATCGCGCGCGGCAATGATAGTAGCCACGTTTACACGGATACGTTAAAAGTGTACCCTATTCATACGCCGACGCTTGTAACACGGCTAAGATATTCGCCCACCCTTAGCGGAAACGTGCCGTGTTAGGAGAGTAGTGAAACCGGTGCCGCAGTTTCCGCAGCACACCGGCCATGCATTTCTGTCACTGGCAGCTAAGTGCGCCCATCTGTTTCTGTCCCCTCAAAGTGGACATGGCTACGTTATTGCCGCAAACTTGCCGATATTAACGATATTATTCATCACTGATACGGAAGAAACTGTATCAATGCACGTAATGTACTCACGAGAAGAAAAAAAATCGCGTTTGGCGCGTTCGGCTTGCTCCGCCGGCCGCCATGTTTGTTTTGGTGTCCCGCACCCGCATCCCGCAGCAAACGCAGGAAGAAAAAAAAATTTTTTTTTTCGTGGGAAATTTAACCCGCGTAATGATCGCACCCCTGAATTTGCGTCAATTTTTCTGGCGAAAAAAGTGCGATCATTATGCGAGTAAATACGGTAGTTCTTCATTTCGTGACCTACCCCTTCAACACCGTGCCTGAGGCCACTACCGGATTCTCACCCTCTTACCTTCTTTACGGCCGTCATCCTTCGCACACAATCGACACCATTCTGCCCTACTGGCCGGACTCATCCGAATGCCTGCCGATCTTGGAAGCCGCCAGACACGCAAAAAAATGTTGCCAGCTGGCCCGGTGATTCACCTCGGATGACCAGAACCGTCAAAAAGCCGTTCACAACGCCCAGAACTCGACACCCACTTTTCTCCCGGGCACTCTCGTCTGGTTGTCAGTGCCACACCGCACGCCTGGGCTCGCTTCAAAACTCCTTCCAAAGTATGACACGCCACACCATGTTCTCGAGAGAACATCACCCGTTAATTACTTGGTTGAGCCGCTAACGCCGCCGTAACCGCAAAATCTTTCATGTTCGGCGTCTCAAGCCGTAACACCATTTTACCGTCCTTCCAGAAAACTTAAGTCGCCAGGATGGCTCCTTTATTTCCGCGGGGCCATTGTAACGAAGATAATGAACATGAGTGCAGAGTCAGCAGCATCGGCAGCATCAAGCGCGCAGCAGATCTTCGAGCTAGGGGACCATGTTTAGTGCATCCTAGAACCGGCGGATGCTACAAACTTCAATAAACCTCCCTTATAATATATACTTCTCTCAACTATCTCTCTTAGCTTGTCAATGTGTTCTTCTGCCCATGACTTTGCTTGTTTAAAATTGATGAGGTTTTCGGCGGTTGGGCAGTCGCATAGCAGTCCCCAAGCTTTGTTTTATTTTTTCCCTGCCTTTTGACATTTGTCAGATGCATTTTGTGGCAGCGTCAATTATGAAACCTGTCAAGTAAGCCACAGCATTGTCTATATTAAGACCAGCAATGTCCTCCCTATCTAAACGTGTACGTTCTCTGAATAATTCCCAGTTCACCTAGTCAACCTTTCATTGAGGAGGATGTGGGGAGAATTCATCTTGTGAGACTTATACCCCTGTCACACGGGCACCCGCGAACTCCATCTTTACGCCAATGGAGTTGCGCTCCGTGTCCCATGGTCTCCCTTGCGCCAAGGAAGTTAAATGGAGATTTTGGGCGAAGGGAGTTCGACAATGACCATTACAGTTGGATGGAGTACTCTTGTTCCCAGGTAGCTACAGTTGCGCAGAAAACCACGCTAGTAAAATCGTCGTAACTGGTTCATTTACAAATTTTAGCATTATTACTTTTTTTTGCCTTAGGATATGTGCCACATAATGGGAGTATTAATTTGTTTTTAAGGGCGTCAGCGCCTGTACCCTCTACACCAATACTTCGCCATGCCGCATCGGGAAACGCCGTTCCGCCATTTCGTTTGTTTTTATATGCACGCGAGCCGCACGTGTCATTCAAGCCGTACGGACACGCACTTTTGCTGCTGAAGCTTCGATGTACACTTCAATGCCGGTTATTGTGGCGAGGGTGACCTTTTTCACATCTTCAGTTTCGTCACTCATCTAGAAGCAGTTGAGCTCACCACGAGTACACAGACCCGCACAATTACACAGCGGAATCACAACTCGAAGCGTACCGGCCCAACAACGTGACCCGCGCTGCCCGCGCACGAAAGCAAGAGCGCAGTGTGGCCAGCATCGCTTGCAACTTCGCTATGCTTGGAAAACAAAAATCCTGCGATAACGTACCGCAAAGTTTGTCGCTGTGATTTTATATTATTACATACTACGTTAAAAAAATACAGATAGATTACTTTAACGACTGTATATGTGAACAGTTGCACGCGGAAGTAAGTGCAGCAGCGCCGTTTCTATCCCGTGTGGCACCCGTCGAAAGCTCGCACTGTGCCGTGTAGCATGGCCGCAACTCCATTGCCGTCAATCTCCGTTGGGGAGTTTCATGCTCAACGGAGTTCACGGGTACTTGTGTGACAGGGGTATTAGAACTACGTATCGGGAAGTGGTCACTTCCGTAAGTGTTCATAACATTCTACTCGAGGTATGGCAGGAGAGTGCTGGATACTATGCTAAAGTCAATATATAGCTGCCCGCCACAGCAGCATCACCGCAATACTTGCCCACCTGTCTCACATGAAAGCATCAGCGAGCACTCAGTTTCTCATTTCGGTACCAGCAAATCTTCTCCGGGCTCTTCGCACACAGCATCCACAGCTATCACCGCCAATCCGATTGCAATAAGCATCTTCACCTATCTGTTTCACAACGCGTGGTGCCATCGGAAGCGCAGTGCACGTTTTTAATAGGCGATAATTTAAACGCGCCGCCCTTCCCTGCTGTAGACTGCAGTCATATACGTGTTCCGGCCGCTAGATCCCACGTGAAAAGAGAAGACACGAGGTGCGAATGCGATCAACAACAGTATACAGCCACCCGTCTCACATGAAAACGACGGCACGCACACTTTCTTATTCCGGTATCGGCAAATTTCCAGCTACGTCTTTGCACGCCAAATTCACGGCTATCACCGCCAAATTTTTCGCAATAAGCACCTTCACCTATCTGCCTTACAGCGCGTGGTGCGTAGTGCCAATGGTAGCATACAGCATGCTTTTCGTAGGCGATAATCTAAACTCTCCGCCGTTGCCTGCTGCAGGCGTCGCTATGTGGGCATAATGTTTCTCTTCGGCGGCATCCGGCATCGCTCACCAGCTCGGTTTCATTTTGGTTTCCAGTCGCCCTTTTAAAATACCACGCAATAGGAAAACAACGAAACGCGTCTCAGGCGGCCGGAGCACCACCAGCTCGACTGTTGGCATCTCACGGCGCAATGATCCGCACGACGCTTTGCATTACGTAGATGTCAACAATAGTCCAGGCTGTTAAATTTTTTTAGTTGCTCTGGATCGTACGTTTTCCCGGTTAGTATGTTTTTTCTCACGTTTTTTTTTTTTCCAAAATGTATGAATGAGGTTCTACAGTGTATCACAGACACTATGCATGGCTCAGCGTTTGAATTATTTACAGTCACTGACAGCTAATTTGGACATATAGAGGACCGCTAGAAGTCAGAATACAGCAGAACCTCGTCGATGCGATCCCATTGCATACGATTTCCCGGTGCCTGCAATTGAGAGCACTAAAAATGATCCACTACAGTTAGTTTCTTTTTTACCGGTTCATACGTTCCAGAACAACATGATCTTTCAGCCCCAACATTCAGTTCATCGCCAAACCGTGATCGTATGATACGTTTTCTGGATGTTAGATCCCGTGTAAACAAGAAATAGCAAGAGCCGCGCACGACTGAGAACAAACAGTAGCCGCCCGCCACAACAGCTTCTCCACTGAACTTGCCCGTTAGTCTCACGCACAAGAAAACATAGGCGCACACTCACTTTCCTGTTCTGGTATCAGAAAATATCTTCCGCGGTCGTCGCATGCTGCATTCCCTCCCACCTATCGCCGCCAACCCTATTGCAATAAGCACCTTCACTTAACTGTTTCACAGCGCGTGTGACATAGTGCTGTTGGAAGCGACTGCACGTTTTTAACAGGCGACAACCCACACATGCTGCCGTTCCATGCTGCAGGCAGCGGGGAAGTGCGTGTGATGTTTCGCTCAGGTGGCATTGTATTCCACCGTCGCCCCGAAGCACCATTTCATTTTTGTTTTGCAGAGGAAAATGACAACGTGCGATTGAAGGACAACGGTCGCTCGGGCGCACCAGCTTTGCACACATCGGCGTCTCGTGCCGCAACAATTCGCGCCGAGTGGGCACGTCAAAACTTCCCACCAAAATGCCATGCCCCACTTGTAGAAACTGCACTTAGACTGGATTCGCAGAACACAAACGTAACCTTGTTGAAGCCACGAAAACAACGCACACCTCGTGGCGCTCAACCGCCACCACCAGCTCGACGCGCACTAGCATTGACATCTTGTGCTGCAACAATTAGAGTAAGACATTAGTGTATTACATAGATGCCAACTTAGTCTGCCAATTTTTTTTTAAGTGACTTCAGATCATACGTTTTCCCTGTTAGTACATTATTTTAGATTCTGGGGTTTTGCGTACCAAAACCATGATTTGATTATGAGTTACGCCGTAGTGGGGGACTGGTTTATTTTTGCCACCAGGGGATCTTTAATATGCCCCCCAATGCATGGGACAGTTCTTGTGTTTTTTTTATTACTATATCAATTATATAGACACTGCAAGTGCACTTCTACCGTCGGCGTCACTGTGAGGTTCCGTGTAACGTCCAAGCCCGATAAAATCGTCGCCGCGTGCAAGGGTGAGCAGGTGATCGCGACTCAATCTCATGCTTCCTTCCCGCTTTCCTCCCCACATGAGGAAGCGTGCCATCTTTCGGCCACTGTATCTGCAACGGGTACAAGGTCCGCCGTGGGAAGCGGGGTGTGTGCATTCTACTCGGGGTGGCACAGTCGGCCACGGGCACCCGCCTGGGCCGCTGTATCTTGAAAGTAATCTGCGATGTGCACAGAGTACACCGCGCACTGTCTTTTCGCGGCTTTGTTCGCGTTGAAGCAAGCAGCAGAACAAAGGTCGATTTGCTCGGTGCTGTTGCAAAGCTTACTCACTCCAGTGTTTTGACAGAGAGCTTCTGCGGTCATTGAGTGGGATGTGTTCATGTTTGCTTGTGTGCGCAGAACACCATGCTCATTAGTTTAGTTAGTATGCCTATGTTTACAACTTTATACGGCCAATAAAACTACTATACTTTCTTAGTATAGCTGTCCACTAATTTGCTATCGCAATCAATGCTTCACCTTTTGGGCGAAACTGCAACCTTTATCAAAATGTATGAAGGAGGTTCTACTGTAACCAGCAATTCGAACTATTGGATTTGGCAGAAAATGAGCTACTTATTTCACACGTGGTCCACAGAGATGTGTCGTAGTCTCCGATACCTTCACTTTTGCAAGATTTCACGTGACTAGCACCTGATGCATCAGTACCTACGAGTGACGGCATTCTCGGCACAGTTCTAATCATGCTGTCATCCGTTGAAACGTCTGGCGCTACAAAACAAAAAACAGTATCTTCGAAAGTGAGAGGACAAGAATACGGCCAAGTTTATCAACGTGTTGCAGCGTGCACATACACTTGCCTGCAACTGGGTCAGTTTGTATTTCAACCATTGTCATGCTTTCGTTACAGATAGACAAAAGTACTGTCAATGCATAGACTGAAGCTTTATGTCCTGGCAACATACCGGAAATCGACCGAGCTGCAATAGGTGCATGACCATTGTCCGGTGCTTCCCTCACTTAAAGCCCTCATCGGTGCAAACACAGAGAGTGACAAACAGCAAATGCAGGCTTTCAACACATAGCAGCTTGGTTGGGCGCTGTCGGTTTCGAGGAGGCACTGCCAACATGGCCGACAACCGTGCAGAGAACGTATTAAAACCAAAATATTGCTATTCTTTCTCGATTCTGTGGCCAAATTGGCATGCTGGTGGCAGTCGGAAGTGTGCAGCTAAAGTGCCTAAGCATGTTTATCGTTCTTTATATTTTAGAGAGCACAATTGATATTTTTGTTGTAAATATATGACAACATCGCAACGTATCATGTCGGAACAAAGCCATATGATAGGGGATTATAGAGTTAAACCTAGATACGACGAAGTCGGTAAAATCGGTAATTTTTGTTATATCAAAATTTTGTTCTACAGAAATTCAGCCTTTTGTCCAATATATATACAGTTGCCAATGGATTTTTCTTACACGGAAAGGCACCGTAGCATTTTTCAAATTATTGGACAATCGAAAAAAAAGCAAATTTGAATGAGAAAATTAATTTTGATAAATTTAGAGTCGGTGTGAATGATGTGATTTTATGCCATGTACGACGGTATGAAAAGCGAAGCCAGCCACGCAATCGCGTGCACTCCACTCCCACAGCTGATAGCGTCTCCGCACTGGGACGACGTATTAGGAAAAGCACCGGCAAAGGAGAGCGAATGCTTAGTCTGCCTCTCTCTTCAACGGGTCACCGAAACTAGAGATTACACAACCTCCAATATTAAATGCGCAGTAAGACAGTTTACATGGTGGCACGCCATCTCAGCACACCCAGCCTTTGCACATGCGGCAATTACCTCTAAAGCAGGGTGCGCGACTGCATAGGCACACAACCGCACTTACAGCCATGCGCAGCCACGGCCAAGATGTGTGCCTGAAATAGAGACAACACGCCAACTTACCCCCCCCCTCCGCCCCCGCCCCACCCTTGCTCGCTCCCCTCCCCCGCTTTCCCTTTGCTTGCGTGGCAAGGTGGCACTTGTGAAGCCACCATCTTTCTTCTCTCACCCTTGCACACTTTCACTCACACCTAAAGCACACAGTGTGCAGGGCACGAGGTGCCCTCTGCTGAGAGACAGTTACTGTGATGCACTTTATTCTCCTTTCACCTCTTTTCATTAAGAATCTCCTTGGATAGGATCTTATCGCATTTGGACTTTATACGGAACATAATGCAGCTCCACTTCAGCGGTTGCTTTTGTTGCGCGATTTGAGAGGTGCATGTGCAAACAGCCGTTTGTAATTCAATCATTTGATGATCTGAGTCCACGGAAGTTCGCATTTATTGTCTCGGAATTCCTTTGCGGTGGCGGTGAAATTTCGTTATATTGAAATCGCAGACAAACGCACTTCGTTATACTGAGGTTTTAAATACATGTTCTATGGACAAGAGGTTATGAAAAGCTAAATACTTCGTTATATCAAGAATTCCGTTATATTGAGGTTTAATTGTAATACATAGATATCTATGAGCCCTTTGCTGGGACTGGGCTATAGCGATGTTATACCCGAGAAAATGTATGAATAAGGAACATATCAGCAGGGTTCTCTTCTACTGTGTTTTCACCAATTTGCTTTAGTAAGTCAATTTTTGACCTCATATCAATGGTATTCCAGCACCTAATTATCGCAATAAAGCTGAAGAAAGGCATTCTATGTCAAAGTTGTGATGGCAACTATGTGCTACATATAGGTTTTGGCTCAGGAAACACTATATGGACATTGGAAAAAAATTTTACCTTTAGAAAATGAAGGCTCTGTATGGCCACCACAGTTCTCCGAATTTACAATTGTGCACAGCACCGCAAGCATTGCCCACGATGTGCTTCATGCCTCATTCGTTTTGTTGCTTTTAAGGATCTATATGGTAGGCGAGAGATGTGTTGAAATTCCACTCAGCAGACTGCTTCGTTTTTATAAATCTGCTGTTTCTAGGAGAGGAGAGAGATAAGCAAGGTTTCTAGACTTGGATTTACACATAGCCTAGTTGACATTCCATGCTTGAAATTTCTGAATGCTTATGTATAAAAAATAAGATGGCATGGCTCTTCCGACACTTGTGATACCGGAGGAAGGAACAAACCAGCTTATGAAATGTGCCAGGCGTGTCGTCCTCATCCATTGACACCGCCTCAATGGAACTGGATGTTGCCGAGAGGGACTTCGGCAAGGAGGCAGCCACCACTTCATCCTCACCACTGCAGTTATCCTGCCACAGAAGGATATAAAATATAACAATTAGCTGCTTTGAAATGACTAGCAGAGGCAAGCCTGCTTAAAGCTTGCATAACACAAAATTGTTTAGTATAAAAGAAGATTATAATTTGGCATGTCCTCAAGGCAACCTATGAAGGAGTTAAAGGCCAACTGCAAGGAAATTTTAGACAGTGTAAACAGCCTAGTTTACGGGGGGGACATGGCTTCCAAAATCAACTTTATTTCTTCGTGGATTTTGATTAAAATGGCAGAGGTAGTAGTAATATTTCTACGATATCAAAAATTTCGCTGCTATATCTCAACTTCTTTATTTACAAATTTCTTCTCCTTTTGGGCTTGTCTCAAGCCCATACAACTTACAAAATTACTCGTTCAACTCACTCATTCAAAGCACCGTGCATTCCAAAATGAATGATTGAGGGCGTGACATCCTTAGATCATTTTTAGTTTTCATTTTTTATGAGGTGACTGCACAACAGGCTGACGGAACTAGTTGAATCGTTAATTCAGAAGAAGTTGCACTGGAAAAGAAAGTATGTAATGCCCTGAACTGCACTTCAAAGAAAATGTAGAAAAAAACTAAAAAAATAGACCTAGCAGTCATGAAGAAATCAGCAGGAACAGCTGAGCAGGAGCCAAGAAAAAGTTGAGAAAATGGCTTTCAAAGGTGTACCTTCGATTTAAAGTTATCAAACGGCAACAGGGCTATAGTCACTGACGTCCTATCAATTGCAGGGATTCTGGAGTGTTTTGCATTTAGTCTGAAGGGCTTTTCTTGCCTTTTTTCCCCCAAGGCAGCCTTTTCCGCTGCTCTGCGAGGAGGAAGTTGGCCATGTTGCAGACCAAACATTGCACAATATCCCACAAAAGCACAATGGGTCCCAGGAACGTATTTGCATACGGCCTTGTTGATGGCCTTCTCTAGTGGAGCAGGAGGCTTACCCGTTAGCACCACTCAGATAATGCCTCTGTCGCATTCAATGGCACATTTTGGTCTTTTTGTAGCAATGACTAGATGGCTAAGCGAAGGCTTTCAGCAGCATTTTGAATTTTTTTTTCCTATACAACTGAGGAGCTAGCTGCACAATAGAAATGCACACCAATGCAGCTGAAACATGCATGCCTTGAAAGCCAGCACTTATGTGGAGGTTTACCCAGTGTTTTTGCAGCCTAATGTTTACACCAGTTACCATATTTTGAGAACATTGTATTGCACAAACTTTTTTCTTTTGAACCTTGTGAGGGCCTGGAGAGCTTACGGAATGCAGTAGAAAGATTGTTGAATATTGTGAGCAAAGCTGAATGTGCCATTCTTGGTCCCCCCTCTAATTTGCACTTTTTTTTTTCACCTTCACATCAGACGCACACTTTGGGTGTGAATGAATTGAAATAAGCCAAAAAAGCGAGGAAGTTGCAACCTGCACTGTAGCTCAAGAAACTTACAAAAAAATTAATAAAATGAAAGCCCGACTTCAGTGCGTGACGTGCTCGATCGCCAAAACTGGGAAGCCGTTATACGAAATGCTTAGCCGTAAGTCTGAGGAGTTTGCGCGCAATGTTCTTGATCGCCGAGTAATGCGCTGATGTGCGAAATGCTTAACCGCAGTTCCTCAGGACTGCTTGCGCGATGTGCTTGGAAGTAAACTTGAAAGCGAAGTCCAAAACACCGTCGCTCTAAAACCTTATCCACGTGTCTGAGGATACCGCGCGCGAAGTGCTTGGTCACGAAGTCAGTGTCGGCGATGCTCGGAATGCTTAGCCACGGGTCTGATATGTGCAGTAGCGGAGGGGCCGGCTGCACTTCTGCGATACCCGCGCCACGCTCATTTCGACACTCTTCGAGGACAGGGTGGTCAAGACGTTGAGAGCTCGCTAGGTGCAAAGAGCAGATGACACCCTTACAAAGCGAGCGCCAGAACAATGGCAAACCGCGTTGGAGTCACCTGGCGGGGTGCAGCCAATTGGAGACTCTGAATGGCCTTCAATCATTTGTTTTTTGCGCGATTGTTCTATATGAAGGAGACAGCTGAAGCGGCAAATTTGAAGACTGAGAAATGCACTTTCCGATGAGACCAAGATAGCTGTGCTCTGTTTATGTGCCAAAACTACAATATGATTATGAGGCACGCCATAGTAGGGGATTTTGGACTATATTTGACCACCTGGGTTTCTGCAATGTGCCCCCAATGCACGGCACACAGGTATAACATGCCAACTTAGGCTGGTTGGTACATGTCTGAAGAAAACAAGTAACAGTGCTGAACAATGGGACGTGACAGACCGACGAAGACTGTCCCAGTTACGTCCTGTTGTTCAGTGCAGTTACTTGTTTTCTTCAGGCACACAGGTGTCCTTGGATTTCGCCCCCATTGAAATACAGCTGCTGCGGCCGGGATTTGACCCCATGCCCCCTTCAGGCTTAGACACTCGGCTGAAACCCCCACAAAAAACTGTTTACGCGCCCAATTGCTTTAAACGGTAATGCTGTTGGAATGTCTCTACGTGCAAATATAGGCAGCCAAAATGCAACAAAGTAGTAGTGTAAAACCTACCCCATGCTGATGGCGTGCCACTATCATCTCAGCAGTGTGTCATGGCTGTGCATTTGGTACATTTACCTAAAGCAGGTTATGAACTTTGTTGCATATCCACAGCAGGCAAAAAGTGAGCACCAGAGCATGGATGCACTCGGCACAGACTGCGCGGAGACAAGATGGCTGCCGAACCCACACAGCATTTTGTGGCTACTGGGGTCGTGCTTATCTTTCTGACATGGTGTGCTACAGTTAACCAAGATGGCAGAAGAAAGGATCAACTCCAGTTGGACGAGGCACATACTCTGCAGGCAGCTGCAAATGAAGCAGACAATGGAGCGCATTCTCTCAAGATTCCTACAATGCCTTGCCAGCAACCACTTGAGGGCACGCACCTTTTTCTAAAGTCTTCTATTGTTTACATACACACACTCAAGCAGATCCAGAACTGCAGACAGAAAACCAGTGACATAACCACATTACACATCTGACAAGAGATGTGAAGATATACTGGCTGCACAAGAACCAATCGCTTTTCTTTATATTCAAGTGCATAGTATGCATTTGCACAAACCCACCCCAGAAGCTAAAATTCGTTGACAGGCTGAACTTGCAACTGCATGCACTGCAAATGAGTGCCAAACTTGTGCCACAACAGAAAAAGCTATGTTCCTGGAAGCCTTAGCACTAGCTTTTAGAATGCATGGATTTCTTACATCCCATTCCGTACAGCCGAGGCAGTTGATAAAATGTAAACATAGGCATGAAGTGCAAAAGGCAGTTTCCACACCTTCACCCATATTGTATTTCGCACTAAGTCCACTACCACTGCACTTCGAATAATCCAGTATTCGAACGGGACAGTCACAAAATTCGAAAATGCACCATTTCGAATAAAGGAACTTCATTAAAAGAAGGACTTACTGCCTTGAACCAAGAAGAACAATGCAAGTAAACATTCCATATTATCACCACATGCATACGTACCATGTCACATAGCAGCCAAGGTTCATTTGAGTCGGAGACTTTAGCACATTCCCCACTGAAAAGACTGGTTTGGCTGTCCTTGAAGTTGCCAACTGGTGCACTGACATGATGCAGCTTGGCACAGCCAAAGCCTCGCACTGCCTTTTCTAGCTCCTTTTCCCCTGTTTTGGCAAAGTGCAGCTGTGGCACTCCGGTTGTCACATTTGGGCTGTACAGAAAGATGCAACGATAGGTATAGGCCCAAGGAGCGCTGACAATCACAGTAAACCGAAAAAAATTGTGTACAAATAACCAACAATAAGAATACCATATTGTGCATCTTCAGTGAAAAATTCATGAGCCACTTCTTAAAAGCTATCAGTAGCTCATATCCCAATGCACGCTGTATTATTGCTGTGTGCAATTACAGCATAATGGCAAGAAACTTGAAATCCATGGGCCACCACTGTCAAGCTGAACTTTGTCAGGACATGGTTTTGCAACTGCAAATGTGAGACATCAAAACTATGGCTAAAAAATGAGCAGGGATGGTAGTACTACTGCATGAAGGACTGCTACGGAAGTTCTGAACCTTCAACTGTATAGATTTCCTGGCAAGCCGAGGGAACATGAACACAGCAAGAAATGGACTGGTATTGATTAATGTTTTTTTGGTGGCTGCTACAACTGTTGTGGTTGCAATGTGGAAAACTGCCAACTGGTCGTTTTCATTTTCATTAATGTAGATCACAACTGCCACACAGTGCTAAAGGTTTCGTGATGTTTCATACCTGCAACAACAAGTTTCACATTTGAGCGCATGGTCGGCCTAGTTTGGCTGCAAGATGAAATTGCGTAAAACCAAAAAGCTGGCATATCCCACGTCCTATGAGAATCGATGTTATGCAAAGCAGTGTGCGGGGAGCCTACCAAGTTAACAAAATGACCATGAGAGCACCAAGATGAACGTGGCTGTTTTATGACCTACATGAGATTCATGTGATGACCAATCATTTATGTTCGTCACACACTCTTGTCATACCATGCCAATTTTGGTACACACCAAGTTAACGAAACGACCATGAAAGCACCAAGACGTAGGCGGACAAGCGGGGAGGCAGATCGATCGATTGATCAATCAAAAGACGCAGTGTAAAATGTAGGTGGGCGGATTGATCGATCGATAGATACTGTCGAAGTGGCAAATGTTTGCCAAGAAATGCTTTGCATTTAAAATTTAACCACACCTGCAGACTCTATTGAACTGCTTAATTAAAACAACAGTACAGCATGTGGTGGCATCAAGAGAAAGCCAGTGTGTTTCGCCTGACGAGAATGTAGCTTCACCAGTACAGTGACACCCAGCGACTTCTCTCATGCCTTAAATGTGCCCAGAGGTGTAGTATACAACTTTCCTCTTTAATGTAAATGAAAGGGTGGAATTAGTTTCACTACTGCTGTAAGTCGCTAAGTTTGCACCATTTCTCCTACTCTAAACAAGTTGAGCATGCCATCACATTGCTGCTCTCTTCAAACTAAACCTGCATTTGATTATTGCAAGAGTACGACTTTATTGCAGAAAAAAAATGTTTTGATACCAAACTTCTTGAATTCTTCACCCAAAGTGTGACACCGCTAGCATTACAAAGCAAAATTACTGATTTTATTAGGTTTTTTTCATATTCATATTTTTTTGGGGAAAAAAGAGCTGCAATACTCGGCTCAAGTTTTTAATTTACTTTCAAAAAGCAATGAAATGTATTCTATTTCATTATTGTTTTCATTGCTCATGTTAATAACTAAGCTCAGTCAGATATTGCATGCCTACTTATAGGTGTGTGTGTTTTAAGTATACCTTACATTTACTACCTAACATTTAGAAGGATTGAAAGTGGCATGAATGTATTTACACAGGGTAATATAATTTAGAATGACCTCACCGAGTCCAAGCAAAGACTGGTTTCAAATAATGATCAACATAGCTCATTTCAGTTACATATCTGCCATACTAAACTCACAGTTCAAGATCTTGCAGACAAGTGAAAGCATTGCTGTCATTCTTGAGTGTACCAGCAGCATACAGCTGAAGCACTGACAACAGGCTGCCTTGATATTGGTGTAACTTTGCCAAATCTGACTGAAGTTGCCTCTCCTGTTCAGCAGTCAGCAATTCAACCTGGTGGCACAACTGGTCCTTTCGTTGACAAACAGCAGCTATCTGCTGGTTGCAAGCAGCGTCTATGTCATCTTTGAGCTGAAGAAGAAAGTGAGATGCAGAGGTCAGGTCACAATCGTAATACACACAATTGCAACAGTGAAAACACTGCTGCCTACACTAAACAAATCCACCCTGCTTGTCTTGCTTTACAAAAACCTTTGTCCATTGCCAAATAATTCACTCATTAACAGTAGCTATCAGTTCAATATGCTTAGAACAGCTATACAACATTTTTTTTTTTAATTTAGAAGAGCAAAGAACCTTTGTTCAAATTTATGCTGTCATCCTTCCCAGTCAGATAATTTTCCACAAAAATCACCATTCCCCTAACAGGAAGCATTCCCAGCATGTAGCTATTTCATCAAGTAGCACGTTTTTTAATACCACTTTCAATGCATCAGTGCAAAAGAACTCCTTTTCCTATGTCAGTTTCCGAACAACAGAGGCATTGCACACCAACTACATGCCCATTCAGTCTCAACAGCACCACCACCTACATTTCACATTACAAAACTGTATAGAGAACACCCCTGTACACATTACTTTTAATATACCAAGCACAAACCTTTAATGGGAGATACATACACACTTTTAAAGTAAAGCTGTGTTTTTGCGACCCCTCCTGGACTTTCCCAATTGCGGCTGCTGTCTTGCCCAATAGCTCACACTTCTAAAAAATGCAGCAGGTCCATTGAGTTAGAATCTACATACAGTGAAGCTTTGTGTGAGTACAAAAGAGTTGAAACACAAGTTTTTGTTTATTGAACGTCCGCAAAAAGTTACATGGAAGGCATTATTCAGGCATTGTAGAGAGGCTAATGAAATGCCACAATACATGCGAGCATCTGGTGGTACTGCAAGGAACCCAGCAGCATGCATTGTTCGCTAGTTGGCCTATTCGGCAAGATAACAGCCAGGCCGCAACACCTACGGTCACGAAACTTGGCGAGATTCGCTAAGCAAAGCTTAGCTTTAAAAAAAAAAAAAAAAAAACGGCACCACAGGTGGGCTTGAGCATCAGTCCCATGCTCGACCTATTAGGCCACAATTGTACGTATAGTTCTATCGTGCCAGCACCAGCTCCAAGATGTTTGCCGCATCTCGCATTGCTTAGCACGAGTGCATGAAAGAACACGAGCGCATGCCAGCTGCCTTTCATGCCAATGACGCAGACACGAATAGGACACATTTCTAGCATTTGATTAACCACTTCACAAAAGCTTCCCTCCACTTAGATTTCAAGGTGTGCATTAGATCTGCAAAATTTTTAAACAATAATTTACCTTTAGGCACAGCACAAGCAGCAACAAACTAGGACCAGCACAGACTGAAAAGTGATTGGCACACAGTGGCTCCCTCATGGACCTAGCTGTAGTCAATTACGCATGCTTCAGGACCTTGCCTGTAATAATGTGGCTCAAAGCAAGTACCCCTCGTGTCCTTTCAGTATCAGAAGACCTAACAGCAGAAGCTGAGACTGACAAGCAAAATTTTTTGCAAACACAATTTAATGTTTTGGAAATATAACGCAATATTTGTTAAATCATAGAAAGAGCACCAATTCAGGTGAGTTCGCAGATATGCAAAGTGACAATGCTGTGAACCACTGTCATTAATGTATATGTCAATGACTGCAAACAATGGTGCTCAGATGTACTGCATATTTCACACTTTACTAAAAGGGTCCCTGAAAAGTTTTTTGTTGTACACTTAGACACAGAGGTTATCTTTCAAGGAACGCTTTCTCATAAGAATTTCATGTCAGTGCGCTATAACACAGGTACAAGTGTTTGAACGTTATGCTCCCCTTAAGGGGAGACGCTCCTCGAAACAACTTTATTTTTTATTACTTGTATTAGATGTTTCAAAATTCAGTCAAGTATACAGTTTTCTATGCAGATTTCAAATATGACAATACTTCTTGTGTAGCTGTTATAGTCTTAGAGTTATGTGATGCACAATGGCAAAATATTGTTATGCGAACAAAGGATTGAGACTGGAGACTATTTACAAAGTATATTGCAAAGTTTTCCAGGTTTCCCCTGAGTGACACGGAACGTTATTTTATGTCAAGACAGGCTACACCACATCGCCCGATGCTGTCACTCTCAAGCAAGCATTAAAAAAAATAAAAACAACTCAATCCAGTTTGAATAATAAGGAGTAGAGTATTTTATTCACAATAGAAAGCTGAAGAGAGGGAATAGTAAAACACAGAATTTCTTTTTAAAGAATTATAAAGCCCATTGCTAATCAAGTCAAACATTTTCAAATATGAATAAAAAGAAGATGAATACAGAAGCAAATATTTTCAAAAATGAGCTATCGCTATCACGTGATAGCAAGATCATTGGTATTAGGCCCGAACTTTGTCAGAAGTGAGATTTTCTCAGCAGCTGGGAAGTCAACCTCAACTGTCCTCGCATACTCTCAGCCCGTGTAAAATGCCTGTGTTGCCTTTCACTGCTTTAAAGAGTATTTTTGTTTGGCTGAGGGACACCTGCATATTGGCATCAGCCAACACTGCTTTTTTAGCTCAAGCTCCTTCAAAGAAAAGACGGCGTGGTTCCTTTCCCCATCATTCCTCAATGACGGTCTTTTCTGTTCTTGTTGCTTCAGCGTGCGTTCGTTGCACGAAGCACTTGAAGCATCCTCTTGGTCAATTGTACAGTCAGCGTCCGATTTTTCGGACTTCCTAGGGGCCACGAATACGTCCACAAAATTTAACTGGGCAGTCCAAAAAAATGAATGCATGTCTTTTACTGCACTTAAGGGCTCATATCGTCACAAGCACGTCCGAAAAAGCTCTAAAGGCCTGTCAGTACACATATTAGGCATATTGGTGCTCATACTGTGACAGGAGAGGGCGGGTGCACGCGTGTATAATTATCGAATGCGTACCGTGTCCCGTGACAATTGCCCCTTCCAACGCTTGTGAAGCTTCGCCGCGATACTTCACGTACGCTTCACCGCGTAACATTGCTGTGCTAAGGCGAAGCTGCCTTTCGGGAACCGAAATTATGCAACGCGCATTTCTGAGCTTCGAAGCCAATCGCGAGGATTACAGAGGCAGAGTAGGTGCCATTACTGACAGCGACGAATTTTTTCAATGAAAAACACGGCACTGAACGGCAAGAACCGTAAAGGCGAACGTGGAAGCAGCTAGGCCTCGCGTTGCCGTGGTGGTGGCTACGGCTGCCAGTGGATCTGCGTGCGAAAGCACTGGTTCGAGGCGACGAGATAATCGAAACGGCGGTGCTGGCTCCGATTAAGGCCGTTTCGGACAGCGAATGGTTTTTGTGTCTGAAATTACAGACGTTCTTATACATTGACTATGGGGCACGTGCTGGTGCCGCGAAGCCGTCCCAAGCGATCTTGCGACAAGCGACGCAATGGAGATGGCTGTCGCGTTCGCTGTCGCCTACAAACCGTACCCCATGCGAGCGACGTCTGCCCCGTGTTGCCGGTATGAGGGCAGCAATATAGGCGCCAAAAGTAGCGTGACACGTGCTTTATTAACTTAAGTTTATGTGTTTTACTGTGAAAAGCAGCACAAAATATTTTTGAAGGTCTTCCAGTAGATTGTTATCTTTGTACTACAAGAATTCAATCATTTGCTCGTTCCATGCCACAATCTGTGGTACTTGAGTGATGTACATATAGTTCCGGCTTCGCGCTATTGACTAGTCACTCATAGCACTTCTGGGCAACGAGCGACAAATTCTAGATTTGCAGAACAGAGCGATCGCACAACAAGACTGAGCGATCTGTTCAAGCGACGGCCTGATCTGTCGCTCGAAGCCGCCGCTCGTGGGTTTTGCCTTTATCGAGCATTTCCCCAAAATCGGGCATCCGGCAAATCAGTTGTTGACTACACTGGTAACTCCTCCAGCCGATGACACGGCGTCAAAGAGAATTAGTCACGATTCCTCTTTTACTCGAGCCAGCAGTACAGCAACTAGGGTTGCCAGGTCATCGGGAGGAAAAGTAGCCGACAATTCAGAAAAGTAGCCAAGAAAGTCGCCAACTGCGGCAAAAGCTTTCATTGGTAGCCAAAAAAGTAGCCACGGTGCGACAAACCAACAATTGTCAATATTTTATGCAAAAATTGACAAGAAAAAGGTGAAAAAGACCTGTAGTTTCCTCTAGCACTGATGACAGACAAAAAATAACAGAACAGTACAAACACCAAAGCGGTGTCATCGATTTTCAGTACAATAAGCTCACTGCACGCCATACTTGCACCATTGACTTCCCTTTAAATGTTCACGTGCAAACTGTCTGACGTCGCACACGTTTTACTTTCCCTGGTATGCAGTCGCATAGTCACATAAACATTGGCACCTGTAATGTCATGGCTGCCATGACGCATTTTCCGTTGTTGCAGCCGTCGCTGGGGGTAAAATTAGGACACACTAGTGCTTCCATACTACGAAGGACACAAAAGCATTGCCTTTAAGATTGGTTGATTCATGTTACTCAGAGGGAGCTGCTTGGGCCTGTCAATTATTCGTCCACGACAGATCTGGACTGCCCGAGACAATTTCAGCCGAGTGTTGCATATGAAGAATCTCGAGCAGACCTGGACAGGCCAGGATGACAAGTCGAAGACGCCCACTGGTCATATCGCGGCTACGATTTTTCAGCTCCTCAATTCGCTTCCAAAGCTTTCAAGGCAAAAAGCATGGCCTTCAAGATCTGGCATTTGGGGCTGCTGCTTCAAAGCGGCCATCGGGGGAAGTGTGATTCGGACACTACCTATACGAATTACCAATGTGAAAAGTAGCCAAGTCGCCAAGCACAATTTTCAGATGCCAAGAGCCTTTACAAGTAGCGAATTTGGTGAGAAATCGACAAGCCTCACAACCCTGCTGATAAAAGCAGGAATGAGCAATGGAAAACCCTATGTGACGAATTTTGGCGACGGCGCTGCCGTCGCACGGGCTGACATCCAAGTGCTGGACTCTTCCACACTTTCGACCTCACGGCAATGCATGGCGCATGCCGCCCTTGAACACACTAGCCCCTTCTAGTACACTGTAGTACAGTGCACGGAGACGATTTTATCGCTCTTGGACTTCATATGAAACATTGTAGCGACTAAGACGGCAGAAATGCGCCTGGAGTGTCTATCATTGCTTGTGCGTTACCTGCGTTCACGAAGTGAAACGTCACTATTTTTTTTTTATCGCTTACACTGGTACAACTTATATACTTTTTTTTCCAGAAATCTTGCTGCATTAAGGGGGGTGCAACTTAAATAAAAGGTGCGACTTATAGACTGGAAAATATGGTACAAACATTATGCGGGACGCTTAAATGTGTCAATGATCAGAACGACCTACCCTAACAATTCAGTATGTTTGTACAAAATTATCAAAAATCGTTTCAGGGACCCTTTAAACATGCAAGCGAGCGGCTCGCATAGTCACCAGCACCATAGAGCATTAGCCAATGGGTCCAAGAAACTGCCAGAAACAGGCATGCAGCATCCGTCAACAGCGGACATGACGCATGCTGGACCCCTGGTGCGAACTCAGGCCCAGCAGTAAACACTCCAAACACCTGCATTCACGTTATGTCTGAGCCGCAGAGAAGGAATAATTTCTCCGTGGTCTGAGTGGAGCAGTACATGCCTTTGCCCAATGTATGTATTATCACACCACCTATATGTGCTGCTGAACACCCATCCTTCAAAAGAAGAATGATAGGCTAGTTGGTATGACACTTAAGTGATGTGTAGCACAAATGGGGCATGCACAGTAGACAAGATGAAGCTCCAGGGCCATGTCTTCGTCTTCTCTGTTGTCATGCGTGCCAAGTTTGTGCTACCCATCATATAATGCCCATCCTTCTCCATCTGGCATTTCAGCATGTGTGTTCCCTATGTGCCAACTCTCTCAAGTTTGGTTTTCTTTGTTTGTTTGTTTTTGTGCACTCACTTGCAGATTTTCATCAAAAACTGCTCACATTCAGAGATTACCTGTACTTGCCCCATTCTAAACAGTGGTGAGATGCTTGAAAATGTGACAAAAAAGGTATACACAAGCATAAAATTGCAGGAGCCTCTTGCACAATATACATGTTTGCTAAGGTGATAATTGCAAAGCTTACCAAAAATCACTTTTCTTTCTGTGAAATGTACATTTATCTCTATGTTAGTGCCATTGGGGAAGCTAAACATTTTAACAGAATAATCTGGATGGGTTAATCATGAAGCAAACAATGTTTCCCAACCAACATTACGTGCCATTCGAAGTTGAACCACCAAGGAAAGAGCAGACTCGTGCTCCCAAAAACAGGTTTAATAAATCTGTTTTACTGAGACAGCAAATCAGAACTTGAAAGTGCGCTTGCCATGTCCATCATTATCATTATGCCGTTTCCGGTATGCCAATGCCATCGTGTCGTCGGAAGGCTACCTTGTCACCATCAAGTTCTTCCTCACTATACTGCAAAACAAAACTTTGCCACTGAGAGAGAGTGAACTCGCAACACTTCGGCAATGGGAACCAGATGCCCTAGCCATTGAGCTATCACACACTTTTCAGGCTTAGCAGTTTGTGCAGGATTTGTAGCATGCACAATGATGACTCTGGTTAACTTCTTGGATGAGTTGGTGCTTACTTAACATGATGCTTTTTACGCAAAAAATTTGAAAAGAAAGAAAAAAGTGAGAGCCGAAAGAAAAGACTAGCGCTACACTTACAAATGTTTATTCCAAAAACAGCGTCCTATATATACACAAACATACACATGTGCAAACACATAAAATATGCAAAGGACACCAGTGAGCCGAAAGCATTATTATCACTTTTTTAAATAATTAGCAATCTCAATTCCAAATCATAAAGCGTAACCGTATAACTCATACAGGATGCACCAGTGGTTTGAATATGACAAGCCTCATGTGCCGTTTTATGCTTGCTTCTGCCTAGGATCCTGGCATTAGAAAACAGTGGTTCACAGTCGGACAAGACCTGCAATGCACAGACAAGTGCGCAGTCATATCCTTCTTTAAAACATTTGCATGCTCTCTCATTTGGTTGTTGACGCAGCACCCAGTTCGCCCAATGTAGCACTTACCACAGCCGAGAGGAATCAAACCACTCCAGAGGAGCAATGCACGTAATGCTTAACGTGCTGTACTGTACACACGTTCGTAGCGCCAGAGACAGGCCAGCTTGTTCGGGGCAGAGACAGGCAGAGTCAGGCCAGCTTTTTCGGGGCGGAGAAGACCACAGGCACTCCATACCTGTTCACCACTTTCCTAAGGTTGTGGCGAACCCTGTGAAGGTACGGGACCACTTGTGCCTTCTTTCGAACTATTTTTTTAAAGTGCTTACCCCAAGCACGTTGTAGCAATTCCTAGTATTATATTATTCAAGTGGGCGGAATCATATGGTAACAGCTCTTTTTTAGCGCTTGGTGAGTAGCATTTCTATTGGTGCTACTCAACATGCTCTAAAAAAGAGCTGCTAATATACGATTCCCGCCCACTTGAATATTATAACATGAGATATTGGAACAACCTGCCTGGAGTCGGCGCTTAAAAAATTGTGTGTTCATAGGATCAAGACGAGTTTTGACAATCAGATTGAGCGGCTTTTAAAAGCCGGCTACCCCCGCTTGGTAATGACGTCAGTGGGGGAAGCTTCGCTCCAGAAGCTGAAAGGCAACAAAAAGCCTCCTAACATGGGCGATGAAGTTTAGTGCAACGCTAGAAAAAAAAGGCACAAGTGATCACGTACCTTCACAGGATTAGCCACAACCTTAAGAAGGTGGTGAACAGGTATGGAGTGCCTGTGGTCTTCGCCCCGAACAAGCTGGCTTGTTTTTGCCCCCGAATCACGGGTGGCACTACGAATGGGTGTACAGTACAGCACGATAAGCATTACGTGCATTGCTCCACTGGAGTGGTTTATTTGATTCCACTCGGCTGTGGCAAGTGCTAGATTGAGTAAACTGGGCGTTGCATCAATGACCGAATGAGAGAGCATGCAAATATTTTAAAGGAGGATACAACTGCACACTTGTCTGCGCATTGCAGGTCTTGTCCTGACTGTGAACCACTGTTTTTTTTAATATCAGGACCTTAGGCTGAAGCAAGAACAAAACCGCACATGATCTGTTAGAGGCCTACCATATCCAAACCACTGGTATAGCCTGTGTAAGTTATACTGTTACGCTTTATGATTCAGAATTGAGATTGCTAAGCATTTAAGAAGTGATAACAATGCCTTCAGATGACTGGCATCCTTTGCATGTTTTATGCATTTGCGCATGTGAATGTTTGCGTATATATAGAATGCTCTGTTTCCAGAATAAACAGTTGTAAGTGTAGCGCTCATCTTTCCTTTCGCCTCTCACTGTTTAATTTTTTTCCAAGTTTTTGTGCTAAAAACATCATGTTAAGACGACTCTGAAAGTAGTACTATCTGCACATCTATTTCAGAGGCAAGAGCAGCCAATACACTCATGCAGCAAAGCTAGACCTTGATTCAGCAGTAATTAGCAGCCCTGCTTTCAACTCTGCAGCGGTCATCTTCAGTGGTCATCTCCCAAAAAAGGCTTTCCATTTTCTTGGAAGTCCGTCAACAAATTGTCTATCACGCCACCATCTCTATAACTGTGTTGTCATCACTGAATACAAGTGGCAGACTGCGCAGATTCGCAAAAAGTTTGCACAAAGTTGGGAGCATAATGAGTTAAAGGGATAGTGCTGTCGCAATAAACAAGCTCAGAGTTAAATTAACAGCTGAAATCAACCAATTTTCTGATTTTAGCACATTGATCAGTTAATATTACCATCACTTAACATTGCTGACATCCACGCACATCAAAGCAAGGTTTGCCAACAGAATTATTTTACATGCTTTCAAAAGTAATTCTTGCAGGTCTGGATACTTTCAAAGATACAATTTGTTACAGTACGAAAAAAAAAGGCCCCATAAAAATGTGTTAGTTCATTTCTAACTGGGGTTTGAGACAAGTGATAGCTCTGAAGTTATGCAATCACCCCCTGTTTGTTTTATATGGTTCTGGCATGCTAATGAAAAGGACTGAAGAAATTCGGTTCAGTTACTGTCAGCATCCCGTTGACACTGCTTCAAGTTCAATTGCAGTGGGTGACAACTTAAAACACACTTTCCACGTAGACAATATCACAGTTTCACGAAACTGCACTTCCTGAAATATTTGCAGTCATTAGCCGCTTGAAATTCCAACACTTATTTGAGGACTCTTCTAGCACAAGTAGCCCTTGAACCAGCAAACTGCTACAGTTGAAGCTATTTGACATGACACGTCAAGCATCTTCCTTTATGTATTTATTGCTTGGTCGCATTTCAGGTAGGGGAAATGTTCCGGCTATACTAGGAGAATGGCAGCAAACTTGAGAGTAGAAAAAAATCGAGAGGCAGACATAGACAAAGACTGGAAGGCAGCTGGAATGCTAAGTTGGTGGGTGACCTATAAGGGTTTTTTTTTTTTTGAAGAAATCAATGGAATTGCGTCTTATGTCACTTGCAGTGATGTTTTAGGAAGCATGAGCGTGCTTTAGCATACTTTATTATTTTATTTATTTGACGAAACCATGCAATGAAAAAGCTAGATAATGGCTTGTTCACTACTTCCAAAATAAATGACACCGTTAGGAGGGCCCCCGAATGGGGCTGTATTTACACAATATGCTTCTGTACTGACTAAACTACTCGCCATGTAACAGATACTCACAGTTTCGCAGTTGTTTTGGAGGCACTTCCTGCTTGTTTCAATTTCATTTATCAATTCTTGAGCTTTATGCACCTTCTTCTGAACAGTTTCGACAAAATCCATGTTGCCGCCGTGCTATGCCTCCGTGTGCTGCAATCAAGATCAGCAAGATCATATAAGCGGATGTCAAATGATCCCTGCACATGCACTACTACCACAGAACACCTACTACCTCTACTGCTCCGAAACCGGCATAGCATTACAGCTACATCCGGACTAGTGCGGACGGCTACCTGCTGCAAACACGCATTAATAAAAGTTCGCGCAACAAGCTCTTGTTTCGTGACAGTCTGGTTAACATTTTCACGACCCGTTCCAGCCTTCAGTGCCCAAGAAATCGACCACTCGACTTTTCCGTCAAGTTAGGCCTAATTTTACGTAGTACAGGCGGTTCTGAATGCGAATGAATGAAAATACAAGACACGCTTAAGAATTCACGAAGACTATATCAGTGTCCAAACGAGCTCTATGCGGTTCTGCTTTGCAATGAAGTAGCACACTATACCAAAGAGTACGAAAACTTCGACTATTGTAAACAGCAGAGCCTGGGAAATACCGCAATACTGATAGCATCTGATGGACTCACAATTCAGTGATGCAGTCAATCCCAAGATGCTCCACAAGTTTTCCTAGCTATTTCGTCTCACAGAATAACTGTGAACACGAAAAGCTTAGCAGGTGGTTACTTAGCGCAGTTTCACCATAACTTTCCCCGCCTCCTCGCGCACTACCCTAAGGTCGCGTGCGGCCACTGCGGTGGCGTCGGCAGTCAGCACCGGTCAGCACACTGACCGCACTGCCAAGGGCTTGCATATGAGCACATAGTGGGTGTATTCCATTGCTAGCCAGCATCGGAGACAGCCTACGTCACGGTGGTAGAGTGTAGTCTACGTAGACAGCTACGTCACATAACGCCTATGGCTACGTGCCGAGACCAACGTTACTACGTGAACTGAGGCATCTTCGATACCATGTAATGGAACGCGTTCCGAACCGTCTGGAAGACGCGGGAAGACGTATGGAAGACGCTTTTGCGTATTGGCGCCACCTTGTGGCGACAGAAAAAACAGTTGAGAAAAGCACGCATTATTTCTGTAGTTTATATCTTTGTGCTTGCAAACCTATGAAAAACACGATGTTGCGCAGTAAAGCGTGTGTAAGTTTTCTTATGCGCAGACATGGAGGAAGGGAAAAATTGAGGAGGGGCCTCTGCCGTCGTTCTTTGTGAAGTAAGGGAAGCCGAAAGTTGGCGTTGCTCCGCCATGATGTCAGGCCAGTACTCCTCTCTCGTTTACATTCGGCGCGGCCTCGACAGTGGCGCTGCCTATGTTGTCCCTGTTATAGCAGACGATGGCTAACGCACTACCGGAGGAAGTCCGTGGAAAGTTCGTTCGAGCCCTGCGGAGCAGTTTTTGAGCCGAGATTCTGCTTCATCAGTCAGTAACTGGCCGTATTAATGTAATGCTGGAATTGCGCAAAAAAAAAAATAGAGGGAAGGACCATTCTTTAATTAAGGTGTAAAGCGCCCGCACGTTGAGAGTTCGTGTTGCTGAAACACGACGCATGCACACGGTGTGCTCGAACACGCGCGTAATTACCTGTTTCTGGATTTGACTGCGTGAAAGTATGTGCACGTGGTTCCGTAGGTTCATTTACGTACCTGCAGGATGCTTTTTATTCGGCCGGCGCGTGAGAGATTCCAGCTGTCTGGGGCCAGCATATACCTAGCAAAAGGGCTGCTTCTGCTCCACGCCTTTTACAGATGTATGTATCTCATGCACGGGTTGTGGTGGCCATGAACAATGTTTTCACACGTAGGCAGTATTGTTAATTTGATCAACGAACCAGACATGAAATCATATATTATTTATTACAGTGCAAGTGGTTGGAATTTGATAGCAAGAACGAACTTGATAGGACAACTGGGCAGAGGTTCCGAAAAGAATTATCCCTTCCCCCCCACCCCCTCATTAGCACCTGTGACACTTTTGTTGAAGTACTAATTTATATCTGCATACTACGTGCGTCTGTATTCTTTTGCGTTGCAAGTTTTGCCAGGTTTTTCCCAGTTTTCCCAGTGTTGCTTTAACTGGAACACGTGCACAAGACTAGAAAAACATTTCTTGGGTTTTACGTGCCAAAACCACGATCTGATTATAAGGCACGCCGTAATGGGGGACTCCGGATTAATTTTGACCAGCTGGGATTCTTTAACGTGCCCCCAATGCACGGGACCTGGGCGTCTTAAATTTGCATATCGCCTCCATCGAAATTGCAGTCGCCGCGGCCGCGATTTTATCCCGCGACCTCCCGGGATCAATCCGTCTGCACGTACTTTCGTCGCACTGGGACGGCAATGGCGGTCGGAGCGCACTGGAAAGAAAAAATATACAAAAGCACAACGCGTTCTTTCACGTGACACACATTGGCCAATGGGGGAGCGGCGGAGGCTGGGGCGTCGGGAGGCGTGGAGAAGGAAAGGCCGAGGGGAGCGGGGTGACGAGCACATCGAAAATGGATTTCACCGCTGTTTCCGCGCACGCGCGAGGCGCAGTAG
The DNA here is from genome assembly GCF_038994185.2 of Dermacentor albipictus. Taxonomy (NCBI): domain Eukaryota; kingdom Metazoa; phylum Arthropoda; class Arachnida; order Ixodida; family Ixodidae; genus Dermacentor; species Dermacentor albipictus. Next base: position 75,884,774 of record NC_091821.1, read on the forward strand.
CTGCGAGAGAGAAATGTGGGGACTTTTGGTGCTCAAGATTTCTCGTCGTTTAGGTACAACGGGGAAGAAAACCGTTTGCTGCGTTTGTCCCTAGCCGAGCTTGCAGCACAGAATCGACAGGATGCGTGGCCGGCAAGGCGGAAGAAGCCGCATCCGAGGTGAGTTTGTTTCCATATTGTTGCGACGGTAGCATACTAAATTTTATAGTCGCAAGGGGATACGTTTGGAAGTGAGGTGTCTTCTCGGATGACTTTAGTGGCAAAGCATTACGTCGTGCCGATGCATTGTTCATTATAGTGTCGTTGATCAAGGTCAGCATACCACACACTTCAGGGGAATCGCGGGAACGGAAACAGTTTATGAATTAACTGCCGTGCCGATGCATTAGTTCTTAATGTAACTGAGAATACAGCACACTTGGAGGTTCGTGGGAATGGAAATCTTGTACTCTGTATGTGTAAGTATAAAACTTGCGCCGTCATGCAATCTGAGCCGTAGATCGTTGTGAGAGCTGTATAGCCACACTGGCAAAACACTACGCCCTGCGGATGAATACGGAAGAAATGTATGCAAAAGAAAAGTGGTCGTCATGCAATTTCATAGCAGTAGACCCTTGTGAAAGCTGTGCAGTAACACTGATATTGGCTAGTTAGTAATCCCGGCTGTTACGATGTCTAGCTCATATACGGGGCGCTCTATGTGGGCGAAACAAGGGCTCAGATCACTACAACCGCATGCGAAATAGCTCTGAATGCCTGCCAGTACACTTGTTCGGCGTCTCTGTGGTCAGCCAGTGACAAACGCATTGCACGAAACAGTGAGACTTTGTTTAATCCGCAATGCTTATGTGGCGAACAGGAGAGCAAAAGGTGAAAACAATGTTTTCATACAAGGCAAGTTATCCATGTAGTGGAATTGCATTTATCGTTGGTGTAGTGTTGATGCACTTTCTGAAGTCCAACCTTTAATGCAACTTAGTTTTCGTTGGTGCAAGTGCTTCTACTGGAAACATCCAAAATATGATTTAACAAATCAGGTTGCTGTCTTGTAGTTTTAGAAATTTTCCTCTGGTCTTAAGTCTTTTCTGAATCTGGAAGAGCTGGCTGATTGCACATTTCATCTCGCGATAGCTCGCACACTTCCAGCAGCACAGGTTAGCACACTTTGTTGAGCGCACATGAGCACTGCAAATTTAATCATTTTGATGAGGCACCGATCTAATGCCGCTCACTCTTGCCACAGCACTTTTTCAACTTGTACTGTACTTGTTTCTTCCACCTTCCATTTGCAGCACCAGGGCTAAGGCACAACAGCAATAACATTTCTAGCAGAAAATTCTTGCTCCTTGGCATCTGAGCTAGCTCCCCATTCATGTGCTACTTTCTTCAAATTTTTCTTTTCATGTGATGCTCTTGCCTTCACACACTGTCAGGCTTCTCCTTCATGCGTTTCTTTAATACTCCTTCTCTCTGCTTCTTGCTCGACATACCGTGCATGCCTTCAGTCATGTCCAATTGATCGATGCAGTCTTGTCCTTTTCTCTCTCTCCTCCAGAATTTGCAACTTTTGACAACGTAGCATTATTTTGCTTCTTTTTGTGATAGTGCCTGGCTATCTGTTGCTGATGCCACACATTCACTTTGCAATGGTTTATTAGACCACATACATAAATTAATAGCTGTATAAAATGTTGACCCTCGAGCACTTCCACAAAATTCATGCAGAAGTGGAAACAAAGATTACACTTAATTCCTCACCACACATTACTATGTCTGCATCAAAGCTTGATATTACCAACATGTGTGCAGTGTCGCTGCCCGTCCTTCCTGGACAGGAAAGCCAGTTGCTCCAGTTCACAAGGCTAGAACAACTGCGAAATGATTGAGCTATGTGCTTGTGCTGCATTTTGTTGCCACAAGCTGTACAAGGTCTTGGCTTGTGCTGCAGAAACCGCATCTTTTTGCTTGCTGCATTCCTTTGTGATGCATTGAACGTGTCTTCTTCCATTGCCCCTGCTATTTTTACAGCGAAGCTGTATATGGCTAGGTTCTGACCACGACCAATAGTGCATACATCGACAGGGTGTGTAGAAAAAAGTTGCGTCGACAAAATTGAATCCACAGTAGCCTGCTGTGCGCCAGCAGTGCTCAATAGCTCTGGAGTGGATGGCAGAATAATAAAACGTCATTGTGTACCCACCAATGTCTGTGCCTCGTTTTCTTGTGAAGTCGACATCGCTCTAGCGACATTGGTCCTGCTATGGCCAGGACGCGTCTAGTCCATACTGAAGAAGAACGATGTGCATGTTAAGAGCACCGGTGTGAGCAACAGCGTGAAGGCAACGGGCAGCTGCTATAGCCAGATCCGTCTTGTCTGCAGATCCGTAATGTCGGATAGCTGCTCTGTGACTGATGAAGAACAGTGTGCTCGTGAGGATCACCTTTGCAAACAGAAGCGGGAGTGGGCACGAAAGCATCGGTGACCAATTGCAGTATATCACAGTGACCACAAAGCAATGGTTACCATGGTGACAAAGTAAACAGAATATCAAAGATAACGAAGTTGTGTGTATGTTTCTTTATTTAATCAATATAGCAATTAACCATATATAACTCAATATACTTGTCAACAAGTACAGCTTCAGCTGGTCTTCCATCTTCACATAGTGGAAGGGCTCTGAATTGTATTTTTTTTTATCATTTTTCATCAAACTTGTGCATTTTCTTTTTGTAATGCTACAGCCTGTTTCGTGCCATCACTGTTTTCTCTGCTTTCGCCTATTCTGCAGCAGTTGCTGCCATTGTCTCTTGCCTAGGTGTTGGTCCGCATGACATGCTAGAGATGCCATAGACAGTTTAATCACAGGGTGTTCAATGTAAGAGAAGGTCAAAATTACTGGTGTTTTTCATTTTTTAAGCAGGCTTTTTTGAACTTATGTGTGATAAAACTCGCTTTGTTGATAAACAAGTGATTATCTTTGACAAGTTGTTTCCAATGACAACATTTTTTATGCGTCGAAAGTTCACACATTTGCCAACAAGGTGCACACACGACTCAAAGAACTTTAAAACTTTATAGGTCTTGCTTCATGCTTTGTCACTTGGTTTGACATTTTATTCCTATTTTTGATCTCATTAACCTGGCTGCTGTGCGGGAATACCGAACTTGCTACTTAGTACTCAGCACGAAACAATGCTTTAAGACCACTGTGTTGTCCACTTGCCTCACCATGCCACTGTGCAGTTTTGATCAGAATTTTCCATCATAAGTACACTGTTACAAAATTGCACATGACAGGTATGTTACCCTATATGCAAGCAATGCACTGTTTAAAGCCGAGCTAACTACTTCACCAAAAGAACTGGTTTCACCTCCAGTCCACTCTCTTTAGTCTGTTGTCTAAACATCCTGCCAAATACTGTCATTGCTATTGTGTCCTGCCGCAAATGTTCATTGTCAGTAAACCTTAATTGTTCTGTATGCTAGTGCAAGTAATATGCCTGAAAATGTACTATGGTGGTGTCCTGTCCTCTTAAAGATGACCAATTTTCCTGGAAACCATAGTAGCCAGAAGAATGGCATTTAAAATGTGCATCACCAAGGTCCTGCAGAAGAGCAGAGCTCAGTGTTCGAGCCTTGACATCACTCCATAGAATACCTGCATATCATTTGTGCTCAATTAACCTTGCTGCAAGACTTTTTCCAAGGGCAAGGCCTAGAATGTTGGTCAATTTTTGATGCTCTGACCTAATTTGATGTGATTTTCTGTGACATTTTTCTCTATTCCTTTCTTGATTATATTGGATAGTGGCCTTCTTAGGAGCTATTGCTTCATTAGATGTTTCCTAGGAAGGAAAATCTTGGATGCCTTTATACCACACTAGTGCGCATCATCTGTATGGAAACAAAGCGCTGCATGAGCAGAGGTCTGTCTGCGGCAGCTGCTGTGAATTGCGCCCACGCATCACCCATGTGCTGCTCTCGTGGTCTACCAATTAGCAACGCAGTTGCGCCACACTTTGCTTTGTTTGTGAAGTGCCACACGAGACAGTTTGTCCATGCTAGCCAATATATTGCAGAATGGAAACATGTATAGAGCTGCACTCAAATTTCGCATTAGGCAGTTGGCGAAATATATTGTAAAAATAACAATTATATAAATACCATGCAATGAAACCAATCAATATGTACTGAACCAAACTTGTCACCTAATCGCACTGCAGGGAACCCCTGATCATTCTAAGTTACACCAAAGGCTTGTCATATTTAAATAGTCTCTTGTGCACGCAGTGCATGAATGGGATATCATTGAAAAATATGTGAATGCCCTAAGGGAGTGTAATCAGGACTGGCACTTTTTTCACTTTAACTGTCAGTTCCCTATATGTTGCTTCGCTATAGGGTGGTTATGCTCTAATAGAAACAGTTGGAAGACGGTTCTGTGCAGCATTGTCACTTCCATCTATATTTTGTTTTGTACTGTGCATTCGTTTCAGACCCATAAACTAGCCCAAATTAATTTAAATATCTCATAAAAGCAAGTGCACTGCAGTTGGAGCTTTGGAAATAGGCCTGTGTTTAAAACAGATTCGAGTGGTCGACACATGAAGTGGGCTCATTCATGTGAGTACCCATGTCAGTGCTGTATTGTCTTTTTTTGAAGAGGATTGATCGATTGTTCCTGCTTTAGATAAAAGTCTAGTGATCTAAAGAGCATAGTTTAAAAGGCTGATGAAAAGGGGAACACTTTTGGATTTTGCATGCTAACTACTATCTTGTCAGCTGCTACAGTTTTTGTAAATATTCAGTAAATATATTTGGTGCATCTCTTTTCCTCTGTAACACTTTCATGGAGGTTGCGGCGCTTCCAGACGCAAGACTGATTTATGCAGCAGGCACTCAAGGCGAGAATGCTTTGGCTACGTTGCCATCTGCGTCCACAGTCATCCTGGCACAACCGCCATGGTATGTTGGCCACAGAAACGTCACGTGGGTCGACAATATGTGTAGGCTGCTGTGAACACAGTTGGCAGGCGGGCTTTGCTTGCCTTGTGTGGTTTAGATTCCAGCTTATGATCTTGAAACTCTGGCCTTGTGCTTCTACTGAAGCATTACAAGCAATGGTGTCTGTCCTTTGGCATCATTATCTAAAACTTTTCACCTGTGTTGCCATCTCTTTACAGCAATGTTTCTCTAACTTATCTTATGTTCAAGTGCCATTGTAAGTTCATTCTGGTTCACACATTTGACCCATCCTGTCATGTCTCGGCACAAAATGTTATGGAACCTGTATCTGTGAAAATAGAGGGTTTTCACGCCATTTTCTCCTCTAACACAGGATACTGATGATGTTTAGAGCATCAGCAAATGTCGATAGCATCTTGTTTCTGCGGAGAAATGGGCAAGGAAATGCTCTGTCCTGACAGACGCGTGTACCGTGATGGGGCCAATAACACCTGTGTTAATCAGGCCTTCGCGAGGAACATAGTTGTCACTTTACCTTTAGACCACTCTGGCTATGTCAAGAATTGCTGGATAAAACACACTTCTCTCTTTCAGAAAGAGATAATCGAAATGTTTTGGAGGTTGTCCTAATTTCCTGCCTCTGGCTTAAGCAGGTGTGCAAGGTGCAAGCATTGGGTCCATAGAATTGACTGCACCATTTGAAGGTGCACCACTGTAAATGTTTGGTTTGCCTGCAAGACTGAAACATGCTTTGTTAAGAGTCTTATGGCTTCGGTAAATATTACGTCTCAATGTGCAGAAATACGTCTCAAGATGTTGAACTTTAAAGGGGTACTTACATGATATTGTTGCAGGAAGAAAGCAGGCCCACAAATGTAAAATAATCTATATTTACAACTGATGTTAATGGCATTCAGGCAACTGCCAGACTTCGTCTTCATCTAGTCTAATCCAACTTCTTCCTTCCCTTCACCGTAACGTCACCCTCCCGGCGGGGTAGCTCCGTCCCGGTGCAAGTTATAGAGCATCACTTAATGGGGGGACATAGGGCTTCTGCCTGGCGACGTGAACATCACTGGTGACGTTGGAAGGCACTGAAGGCTGGCCGACTGGGGCGATCTCGTATGTCACGTTGGAAAGTTGGCGTAAGATCTGGTACGGACCAGAATAACGGCAAAGTAGTTTTTCCGACAAGCCGACGCGACGTGAAGGCGTCCAGAGGAGGACAAGGGAACCAGGTGAAAAATGGGAGTCTCGGTGCCGAAGGTCGTAGCGTCGCTTGTGAGAAGCTTGCGAGACTGTGAGGTGATAATGGGCTACTTCTCGGGCCTGGGCGGCTAAGTCAATAGCATCGCGAGCGTAACCAGTGCTGGGTGATTGTACTGCGGAAGGTAGCAATATATCAAAGGGCAAGGTGGGGTCGCGGCCATACAACAGGTAAAATGGTGAAAATGCGGCAGTGTCGTGATGGGACGAGTTGTATGCAAAAGTGATGCATGGTAAAGCTACGTCCCAGTCACGGTGATCGTCGTAAACGTACATGGCCAGCATTTCAGTTAGCTTGCGGTTGAGTCGCTTGGTGGGGCCGTTCGTTTGAGGGTGGTACGCGGTAGCACTCTGGTGTTCTGTAGAACAGGAGCGGAGCAGATCGTTGACGACCTTCAATAGAAAGTAGTGGCCGCGATCAGTCAGCAACTGGTGAGGGGCGCTGTGGTGCAGGATGACGTCGTTTAGTAAGAAGTCGGCGACATCTGTAGCGCAGCTGGTTGGTAGTGCTCGTGCAATGGCATATCTCGTGGCATAATCGTTGCTACAGCAATCCATTTGTTTCCTTTGAAGGAAATTGGAAAGGGACCAAGGAGGTCTAGGCCCACCCAGTAGAAGGGCTCTGTAGGGATATCAATAGGTTGCAGCAAACCAGCGGGAGGCATAGCAGGCGTCTTTCGGCGCTGACACAGGTCGCAAGAAGCGACATAACAGCGCACTGAGCAATAAATGCCGGGCCAGAAGGAGCGTCGTGAAGTTGCTGGAGCAAGGCGAGTCGAAGGTGCTTGGGAACGACTAGGAGGAGCTCCGGGCCGTCTGGACGAACGCTGCGACGGTATAAAGTTCCATCGCGCAAGGTGAACATCCGGAGGGACGGCTCATTGGGCGAGGAGCTTAGGCATTCCATAAGTGTTCGAAGAACAGGATCTTTCCGCTGCTCGTTGCCAATATGGAGGAAGCCGGAGAGGGATAGTACACTGATGTCCGAGTCTGCATCAGTATCGTCCGGTTGATTTGCCATTGTGGCGGCAGGTAGATGACGTCCGCTGCGAAGTTCCGTGATTGTACCCAGCACCTCCACCAAAATGTTGCAGGAAGAAAGCAGGCCCACAAGTGTAAAATAATGTATGTTAACAACTGATGTTAATGGCATTCAGGCAACTGCCAGACTTGGTCTTCGTCTAGTCTAATCCAACTTCTTCCTTCCCTTCACCGTAACAATATTTTTGACTATTCATTTCTTGCGTTAAATCAAGGTCCTAGACTTCTAAACTCTAGAAAAAATTGTGACAAGCTTCAAAGCGCAGTTAGTAATTTACTAACTTTTCTACAGCCAATTTCAGTGTCGTTTCTTTTTATAAAGTGGAACCTCGATACGATTCTGCTTAATACATTTTTTGAAATGTTTTTTTTTCTTTTCCCGAAAATCCGATTTAGTTGGATAATATGTTGGATGATACGATTTTCCTATGATACACTTTATTTTCCAGTTCCTGTGAAGATCATATCAACGAGGTTCTACTGTATTTCAGTTTTTAATTTATTTCTCATTAACCCTTTATTGACATTTGTTGCCTACAGGCAACATACCAGAAGTATGTTTGTCTTGCCTAGTTTCATTGTTCAGTACCAAAATTCTGGCCAGGTGTCTTTGGCCAACACTGAATGAGAGGCAGCGACTGTCATTTGTTAGTTTAGAGCAGGAATACTCGACGAGGAAGAAGTTTGGCATGTGACTCACTGTCTTCTAAAAGTAAGGTCAGAGGATACAGGCCGATGCAAGATATCCAACTGCGGTGGTGTCAGACATCTGAAGTAAAGCAAAAGAAATGTACACCTATGCTTCATATGTGATGAGAGCTGTCTATACAAATTGAAAACAAAGCCTCAGGTGGCTTGGGGTGAAGCCCACTTCCAGATTCCTGCCTGGGGCTATTGTATTAAATTACCCCTTCATATCAGTAAAATCATAAAACTTCCCACATATTTATTCATGAGGTGGAAATGTGCACATCAGCTGCTGTGAAATATAACCTCACCGAGCATTCGACCTCACTCAACCTCAAATTTGTCCATGAGGTTGCCATTGCCATAGCTAAAAAATTTTAACAGCCAACCAATGTTGCATCACTTTGGGAGGTTGAGATCAGCTTAGGTTGACTTCATTACGTCAGCCGTGTGAACCTTGTGAGGTTGGCCATCTTTGCATGGAAGTCTAATTCTATGGCCCCCTGTAGAATCCTGGGGTGCTATAACATAAAATGATTCGAAACTTTTCTATTCCAATTCTGCAATCAGCCCACCACGATTGGTCAAAACTTTTTCAGGCCACTCCAAACTTCACCCGTCTGTCACGCGACGTCACGAAAACCGTGATGGCTCTCCATCTGATATACATGTACACACTGATAATGAATGATTAAACCACACAAAAGAAAAATAATTATTCCTGATTCAACACCTTTTCACCATTAGCCCTCTGCTATTGGTTCAATGTTATTGGGTGACACCCACCTCGCCCGTCTGTCACGCGACCTCACAAAACAGCAAAAACTCACTGCATCAAAGTGACGTGTATGCGAGAAAAAAATGCATTAATATGCCGAACAAAACTGAAAATTTTTCTGAATAGCCAGAGACTGCCCCGTTCTGAAAGGAATAGAATATGACTGCCCGCCGATCGCTCAGGCCCTCGCTACTCGCACCTGCCGATCAGCATGTATTTATTTGCACATGATAAACCTTTTTGCACGACAGTAAAACGTTATCGAGCCCTTGCGGCATGTATACAGCATCACTCTGCCAACTCTTCCTTGCTGAGGATCCGTTTTAGCGGCATTCTTATCCTTCTGTTGCAAGCTGCCGCAATTTTCGACCAGCCACCGCAAGCTAAGCAAGGTGAAGCGGACCAATCGGAGAAGCCAGCACCACCCTCTTCATGCGGTTATCTATTTTCACTGTGCTGGCTCAGCCCCATCTAAACCCTCTCCACTAGACCGTACTCCTCGCCTCTTGTCAGCCAATTAGATAAGAAAAACCGCTGAGTGTAGGCAATGTTATTGGTTTTGAAAGTGAACAAAGGTGACCTCCTATAAACGAGGAGAGTGTTTGATTGGGTTGTTCAGACCACGCTGCAGGTCACCGCCCAATGCTTGCACCGGTGGTTACGTAAATTTGATGTCAGGAGATTGGAATCAAAACAGTTTGAAATCATTTTATGTTATAGCGCCCCTGAATATGCTTTACTTTAGGTGCGTTCGATTCGCCTGCACCGCCTGAACGAGTTCACGACGTGTTGCACCCAGCCATTTGTTCCAGTGGCGCCCGCTGAACCACTCCGTTCATTTCAAAAGGTGCAGGGCTGGTTCATGATTTTGCTGCACCTACTCCGCTGTCGGTGCCGACTTGGTACAGGCATACAGGTGCGACGCAGCAGTGCAGCTGAAAATCCAGCACATGGGCGCAAGCACCATTAAAAGCCCGCTTACGCACGTCTGATGTGTCTACAAGTGTGGTTTGTAGTTAGGCCCACAAGCTGATACTTGTAGTTCACGATCTTTCAAATGTACGCACTCTGTGCACATTAATCGGGCATAACATAACACCCGCACCGCATCTGCACCTTGCCATTCGTTTCGAGTGTTGCACTGTGCCTGCACCGCAGAAACAAGCTGCAGAATTTCTGAACTTCTTATGAACCTCCGTTAACTGGTTCACAGTTGTGCAGATGAATCGAACAGACCTTTTAAGTGCTTCCACATAAAGTTCTTATTTGCCCTTGCGTTGCTTTGTGGCCTGATGGCTGCTTTGATTCAATTGATTCAAATGTTAGATTCAACATTGAAAAAAATTCAAGGATATGAATGCTCATGAAGGCCAAAAATTCAGTGACATACAAATGCATTAATTCTGCACATAAACTAAATATTGTCAAATTTCCTTCTTCCTAGCTGCATTCAGTTAAGCATGCTACTAAGTTGGAATTGCTGGAAAAGTGTAAAAAAAAGGCAATTCTCTTTTATAGTGTAGACTGATAACTGGCCTTACGGCCAGAATTGACGTGCTTACCTTGAGGAGGATGCCAAAAGGACTTCTTCTTGGGCAAGTTGGTGCTTAGATTTTCTAGGTATACTTTGTGGCGCAAAATACATTTCTGGAAAAGGGACAGAAGAAAGGGAGACAGTGAAGTGCCAATCGCGCTTCACTGTCTCCCTTTCTTCTGTCCCTTTTCCAGATATGTATTTTGCGCCACAAATTATACCTTGAGGAGGATGCTTTAGTTCAGTGCCAACTCTAATCTCTTTATTCAAATACATGTAAAATGCAGAAATGCTTTTGAGACAACTACTCGAATAATTTCAATGAAATTTGTTGCATTTGAGAGAAAAAGTTAAATTTTAGTCATTCTAGGCTGTATAATCTTGATTTAGGACCTTGAATATTTAGGAAAAATTGCTGAGAGTCAGTAAGCTTAAAAAATATAAGCAGAAAGTTTACAATGTCATAGCTTTTGTATCAAGTTGTAAACTTCATACGGAAGTCCTTTTAATTTCACAATTTTCAAAATTTCCTGCCACAAAACATTGCCCCCTAAAACAGTGGCTACATTTCAGCGTTTTTTTTTTTAATATGTAACCAACCTCATTGAATTCTGTTGCTGGCTTCAGAGAAAAACTATTTCTCTTTTCCCATGTATTCAGATAGGAGCTCCTGAGATAAAACTGCCTCCAAGTCAGGTAAACCATTGTATTAAAGAACATAAGGAGGAGGAGGAGAAGAAAAAACATTTATTACAGAAAAGAAAGGAAAAGCAGGTGTCTTTCTGCTTGTGTGGGAGGCGCCCTTAGTCCAGGACTCCTGCGGCTCTTGCTGTCTCCCGGGCTCGCCACACCTGGTGTAACAAGAATTGTGTTCTCATCTGAATTACTGGAGTATACTTTTTCCTTTGTCATAGGTGGAAAAGTAATCAGCGACGTTCTTACACCTACACTGTCCTTATTGGTATGTAGTGTGAATAAATTCTGCTTCTGCATTAGTTGTGTTGATAGCATGCTTGTTCCAAATTCTTATTTGTTCACAGAACTTTCCAAAAGGGGAATGTATCCAATAAAATAAAGCACTAATTTACTTTCATGCTGAAGATTCATAACTCTTACAAATTGATGTGGTTTCTACCAGGTGATCTTCACTGCACTATTATGAGCTAGGTACTAGGGTATCCCAGCAACATCATGAGCAAGCAACACCATCTTCTCTCATCTCTTAGAGAAAAAAAAAATTCCTTATAACTTTACTTCACTCTGCAAAACGCTTAAAGCATAAAAATATCGCTCATTTTTTTAAATTTTTACATATTATATTACACAAGCGCATATTAAACAATGAACAGTACTCATTGTCTTCTCCCATCCAGTCATCCCTGGCCCAAGACTATGCAACTGCCAGGTCAGCAAGCCAAATTAAAGAAAGTGTACCACACATGAAATAGGACGCTGAAAAACTTATAAATTGTGTTGTAGTTTAACGTAACCCCCCTCCTCCTCCTACATGACAAAAACTTGTTTGCATGTCAAGGTAGCGTCAGAAAATACTAAATTTCTTTTCTGATTGAAATTAAAGCTGGAAAGTATTCTATCAAGTGCAGAAGGCACAAGAGCATTAGCAAATAGCGTAGCTTTCAAGATTTTTCACACAGTGCCTATAGGTTGCCTTGATGCTGCCTCCAATCTCCCTTGTACTGAAGCATGCACACACATTATACCTCCACTGATACCGAAGTCCCACTCAAAAGTCTCTGGCCACCGCAAATCATCCTGCATGTACCGCTGACAAGGTGTACATCTTTGGAGAATTTATTTCTGATTCAAACATCTGATGGGGCAGAAAACTATAAATTTCGATATGTCACCAATAACCAAAACACGAAATAATATTCCTGCTTGCAGGGACACAAACTGATTGCTGTTACTGATTATCGCTCCGTGGCATTCAAGTGAAGAATGATCTTGATCGTCACTTATATGAATAATCATTCGGTTGTATGGCTGGGATTCCTAGGTCATGTGAATTGCAGTGGAGCTGCTTAGTGTAGTGACTGACTTGGGGCTGCTCAATATTTTTTTTTTTTTGATGCCACTCTAATGTCCGCCAAATAAAAGAAAATGTTTCTTTCTACATTGTGTCTTATCACTGCTTTGCAATTTGCAAGCACAGTACAGCAAAAAGGGGCCTTGCCTTACATTGGTTCTATTTGAAATAGGCAATAGCTATTTATTTCGGCATACATGCTGCAGTTTGTGCTCTGCAGGTCTCCAAGCATGAGTGCCTGCTTCCGAGAAAACGACAGCTGTAAGAAACAAATGACTCTGTGTCACACAACTACAAAAATATGAAATTGCCTGCTTTATGATAAATACAAAAAAATGACAACTCGGGCAGACTGGCAGAGCAGTCATCAATAATAAAACAAGACATTGCACAGTTTATTTGCCTGAGAAATGAGGTCTGCACATCAAGCTTAGCAATTCTCTGCAGCTTGCTCGCCTTATACAATCAGTCCACATTGTTAGCTCAACGTATCCATTTGATGGATTTCACAGTTCTCTTTAACAATCTGCCTGTCCCTTACTTCACCAAATCTGTTGTTGCTGTGAACACCACTGAAATTACAGTGGAATCTCATTGATAAGTGTCCAGGCAATCGTAGCTGTCATTCGTTTTAACATCTAATTCAACAAACCAGTTGGGCAAGGGCCTAAAAACCAGCAATTTGGAACCATCAAGTTACAGTGCACAGGGCTGGGCAAACACTTTGAAATTGGGTTCTAACGGCACAGAAGGTTCGCACTACCTGCCATGGTTGCTCATTGGCTATGGTGTTAAGCTGCTGAGCACGAGGTAGTGGGATCGAATCCCGGCCACGGCGGCCGCATTTCGATGGGGCCGAAATGCGAAAACACCTGTGTACTTAGATTTAGGTGCACATTAAAGAACCCCAAGTTTCCGAAGTCCTCCACTACGGCATGCCTCATAATCAGAAAGTGGTTTTGGCACGTAAAACCCCACAATTTAATCTAATTTTAAGGTTTGCACTACCTTTCCAAATGCAGGCAGATTTAGGTGAACAATCACATTTAAGGTGGAGCTTTTGTGCTGCGGATCTATGGTGTAAAAACACACATTTTGCTTTAAGTTGGCCTTGTTCATCAAAGAAATATATGTGCCATAGAATCTTGACTGTGGGTAATATTAGTGATAGCCACATTAGACAACTGCACCCGTCCTACTGGAGAGCTTCTTTGCATTCTCATGGGAGGAACTTTTGAAGTTCAACCATGTTATAGTTCTGTACAGCGAGGGCAATTTCGTCTCAAGGCCAATGAACCAGGAATGCAAAACATTTCTCTATGGAGTGAACAGTGTACCCTACTTTTTTAAACTTACTAAGCTGATTGAGCATATTTTTTCTGTCCATATCGCCAACAGCAATCTGCCAGTATCCAGAACGAAGATCAATAGAAGAGAAATAGCTGGAATTGTGGAGGCAGTGAAGGGCATCGTCTATATTTGGGAGCGGGTAGACGTCCTTCTTAGTAATTTTGTTCAGATGACGGTAGTCCACACAGAAGCGCCACGTGCCGTCCTTCTTAACCAAAACCACAGGTGACGCCCAGGGACTCGAAGAAAGCTTAATGATGTTTTTATCTAGCATTTTGTTCACTTCACTTAGAATTACTCAGCGTTCCGATGCAAAAACTTGATATGGTCATCGGTGAATAGGCGTAGCATCGCCAGTAGAAATCCAATGCTGGACCGCGAGCGTCTGGCCTAAAGGGCGATCGTTTGAAGTAAAAGATATCTCTGTAGGACGATAATACTTTGCAAAGGCTGTCAGCCTGCGCAGAGAACAGGTCCACCGCAACCATTTTCTTTATGTTGGCATCGGTGCCCGAGGCTAGTGCGAGGGGCATGCTAAGCTCAGAAGAACCATCGCTTGATAAAGCTGCTACGTGATGGTCGCCGAGACAATCAACGTTGACGAGGCAAATACCTTGCAGTAGGATTTGCTTTCCCAGTCCAAAGTTAAAGATAGGCATGCGAGTATGGTTAGCAGTAACAGTCAGAATGCTGTGAGGCACGGTGATGTCATACTGTAGTGGAATGTTGGGCAGGCGAGTGACGAGGTACTCGCCATCAGGAACAGGTAGACAACACAACAGTTCAGTATAGGCTGTTGACTTCGGTGGCAGGCGAATAAAGCAGGTGGGGCGTAAGCGGCACTGGGGTGCGTTAGAAGGTTCTATGAGAATCGGCACCTCAGGGCAAAGGGTACTGGCAGAGCAATCAATAAGAGCAGAATGCGCAGAAAGAAAATAGAGTCCGAGAATTAGGTCATGGGGCAATGAGCAATCACGGTGAAGAGGACAGGAGTGTGGTGGCCGGCAACGCTGACACATGCCGTACATATGCTGATGATAGGCACAGTACCGCCATCCGCAACGCGACCAACGCGTGCTGACGCTGGGGTGAAGAGCTTTTTCAGTTGTCTTCGGAAGGCAGCACTTATAATATAATAGAAAGATGTGCTCCTGCATCGATGAGTGCAGTGACAGATGTAATGGTTGGAGTCGGGCATGAAATAGATGGTAGCTGGCCCATGCGGTCATCAAACCTACCCACGCTGAGGACGTTGTTGAAGGGAAAGACTTGTTCTCATCAAGAACGAGGAATCTGGGATTTATTTACAGTATCTGCATGAGAATGTTACACTTCATCAGTCTAACATGACTGAAAAAGGAATGCACCCTGAAGAGCTGCCAACAGCTCCTTAAATACACTGTCCTCCCGAAATCCCTAGGTGACGGAACACAGCAGTTCACCGCCGACCAATTCGGAGCGTCCAAAGTCATCATAACCAACCCGCCTTTGAGGGGGAGGGTTTACGTACTCACTTCTGCACAGGTTGCACTGACCACACCGAGGTGAGAGGGTTTTCGCAGACACTGTGCTTGACCCGAGCAGGCGCCTATTTATCCCAGAGTTGACCCTGCAGTCAGTGGCCGCCGCATCTGTCTGTTGACTGACGCGTGAGACGAGTTCTAAGCTGCATGAGACGGCACCACAAAATATCTTCCAGGAGCTCCCCTGCTTCAAGCAGACCTTCACGGTGTACACGCTAACAATACTTGCTCCGCCCACTGTGTCTAGCCATCTCGGCGCCCTTCCGTTGGGGACGCGGCGCATTGTCCTTACAAAACCAGTTGCCGCCACAGCCATGGTGGCGCCGATGGGCTGGGGACTGATGTCTGGTCGTCCTTTCAAAGCCAGTCGTCACAGCAGACCTGGTGGCGCCTTTTCGTCGGTCCCTTCCTCAAAGATCGCCAGCCCCCGCTGGTCGAATGTAAGACAGGATACCTGTCAATGCCAAGAAAGTTTTGGTTCGTAGGTAACATGAGCAGAGAATTTGAGGGCAGGGTCGACAACACAGCTTCACCTCCAGAAGCTGTAGTGCCTAGTTTTTTGGCTGCATCCAGGAGGCGATAGGCGGCGAGGAGAAGCGACGGGCCTGGGGCGAACGAGACTGATGGCGTTGAGGTGAGGGCGAGTGGCTGTAGCGAAGGTTCGGAGGTGGAGCATCAGTGGCAGTGGGTTCTAGACGGGTGGCATAGGGAACAGTAGGTCCAAAGGTGCAGGAATAAGCGCAGGTGTATGTCCGAGGAGGTGTATGTCCATTGGTTGCGGCAGTGACGAGCGACGTGGTCGATGCGACAGCAGTGGAAGCAGATCAGCTTGTCATCAGCGGTACGCCATTTGGACGGGTTGCGATATGTGGCAGAAAAGGAGTGCCGGGGACGAGGAGGGCCGCTAGAGAACGGGGGAACGCTGGGTTGAGTCGTTAAACACACAGAGTTCAGACCCATGTTCTCAAATTCCTGTCTGACGACGGCCTGAATCCTGGCAATTGTGGTTGCTGGCGGGTTGAGAGGTGTTGAGGAGAAGGCTGGCCAACAGGTGGCCTCGAGCTGGCGGCGAACAATACGGGTTAGGTCATCACAGGTGGTCGTCTGATGTGGTCGACCCTCACATGTCAACTTAAGCAGTGTTGGGTAGCTGCGTGATGTGGTGTGTGATACGGCGGCTCTTAGCTTATTCAAGGCGACGGCATTCATTTATCATGGCGCCGACAGGAAAGACGTTGCCGAAAACAAAAAATTGAAAGCATCGTCGGCGATGCCTTTTAGCCACCTTTTCTGCTTCAGGCATAGTATCGTGGGCTTTGTGGCAAAGAGCCAAGACGTCTAGGATGTATCAAACGTATGGCTCTGTAGATGTCTGGACACAAGGCGCAAGAGCCTTTCTCGCGGCAACCTCGCGCCTGAAGGGGTCAATGAACAGTTCTCGTAGCTTTACTTTGAAATTGTCCCAGCTAATTATCTCGTCATGTGTTTGGAGTCACACGCGTGGGGTGCCACCGAGATAAAAGATTACATTAGCAAGCATAATTGTTGGATTCCACCTGTTATTAGCACTGGCGCATTCATAGAGCTTGAGCCATTCATCAACGTCTTGTCCCTCCAGGCCACAGAAGAGACCAGGGTCACGATGTTGGGCAACCATGACGATAAGAGCAGTCGGACAAGCTGAAGCCGTTGCAGATGCGGTCTCGTCACCGGGAGGTATGGTGACAAGCTCGATATGCCGACCACTTCGGAGTGCCGTGACGTGGACGGGGATCGCTAACCTCCACCAGAATGTTGCACAGACACAGACGAAATACAGAGATGAAAGAGGCTATTTACATGCTATTTACACTGGAGCCAGACAGCCAGGCCAACACTCGCTCACGCCATGAGCCCAGACACACTTCATCTCTTCCTCGCGGCGGCTCGTCTCTTGAGCATCTCTCGATGAGATCGTAATAATATGAATGTCTGTACTACATAGTGTGGTGTGTAGTGCATGACATGGTACGGTAGATGGAGAGAGACAAGAAGCAGACGAGAAAGAATGTGCACGCAGAGGCGAATTCTGTACTGGATGGAAGACGACGAAGAGCGTCCGGCACGTGAGCACGCAGCACTAGAAGAAAAAAATAAAAGGAAAAGGCATCCAATCAGAAGAAAACACGGAGCTTCCAGGGGCCAATCAGGAAAGGACAAATCGACCAGAGCGGCAGAAAAGCGAGGTGCGCTGGCAGAAGAAGGGAGAGTTCCAGGAAGCGACGCCAAGAGAACGTCGGCCACCGGACCGGGAGTTCAAGACCAGCCGGCAGGTTCCGGACCCGAGCCACCAGGACTTCACCCAACCGGGACCTCCTGCCAACCCATTCCTTAACTGATCGGGTAGGGTTCATCGGGTAGGGATCGGGTAGAGTGGCTTCGCCACTCTACCCGATCATGAACTGCTGCTTGAAACCGGCGAGTTTCTGCGCCCATGGGCAGAACGAGAGCAGTCGGGCTATGGGCCTGAGTTCTACGCCCAGCTGCCTGGCCAGAACACCACCGCCATCTGCCGCCGCCTGCCTTTCCTCTTCAAACTGGAGCCACTACACCCTGGTCGCCTATTCATCTACCGATCCCATCGACATTGCGGTGACACATTACATTTTTTTCTGTTTTCCAAATCCCCTTCACTAATGAGACATTTCGCAGCATCCCCCCTTCAAGTATTTATTGAAGAAAACTTTCAATCAAGAATTCATTCATGCTGATGTAATTATGCAATGAATTACAGAACTTCATTCAAAGAAATTAAATGGAAACCATTAGTCGGTTGGACTACACCTTAACGTGCAACATAATTGGTGAATGCATATCCATAATTTATTTCCTTCCATGTCCAGTTAATGTCCAGTCCAGTTCCAGTTAATTTCATTGCTCTCGGAAATTTTCTAAATTTTTTTTGTGCTTGCATTACTATGACCACAGCTAAAGTAATGCAAGGCGGCAAATTATTCACTGCTGCCAAAAATCTAAATTTCTTTTTTCCCACTTGTCGGCAGCAACGCAAGTGGAAAACTGCTTAGCAAGATATGTATCTAGCAAATACATATGCAGTTGGCATCTTCATAACAACAGAGAGGTGGATCATGCTACACTGAGGCTCAAGGGCTAACTGCACAAACCTAGCTGAGCTAGACAGGGTGGACCAGTGCATGGCACTGGCTCGGGTCAGGCCAGGGAAAAGTGTCCATGCAGTGCTCTACTTTTATGCACTGTTATCAAGTACTGAAATTTCATCCTTAAAAATTTCTTGGTCATGCAAGCATACTATGCTCTTCTATGTCCATCACAGTTGCCTCTCATTTTCACAACTACCTAAGCTTTATAGCTCAATATAGCTGTAAAAATAAGGTATACTGAAGCATACACTAATGTTTTGTTTATGTGTTCCTGTCGTATGTTGAAAGGCAACGTTTTGGTTGCAAGGCGACTTTCAGTTGTTTTGCCTCGGTACCATGACAATGACGTATTGTCAAAAATTCATTCAACAAGAGAGATAGCAGTTGATGCCACAACGTCACGCTTACCTTTTAAGTAGCCGGAACACATTTTTACACAAAATGAATTCGCCCAAGGCGCCCGATCACGACAGATGTTGGTAATTAAAGCACTATTTATTTCACACAACTGTGGCACCTTCCTTGCAACTGTTGCATCTTCCTTTCCTTAAATTCTTTTCTTTTTCACACGGAAGGGGTGGTTTGCATAAAATTAAAATATCCGGATACACAAAAATACGGAGCAGTAAAGAAAGGTGAAGCGGCAGATGAGCAATATTCTCGCTCCAAAGTAGTGACAAATGAGCTGCTGCAAATGCTTCTTAACAGTCATGCTTTAACGGTGCGAGTGGTGCCTGCATTATGTTTAGAAAAAATTTACGATGCACTACTGATGTTTTGCTTCGTTTAACATGCGAAAGGTAAACAGCGCGACTCCGCTGTTATATACTCTGCGTTGTCGCAAACTAGTGAAAGGCGTCAAAACGCATATACAGCGCGTAAATGGATAAAGTAAGGCTATCAAAAGCTCACTTTAAATGCAAATCGGAGCGTCGATCCTACGCGTCTTGTTGGAAAGACGAAGCGAGTGCTCTTCAAAACGCAATAAACAATGGCCACATATCGATTTATCAATAAAGACTGTTATAAAACGCTTCTGTGTACTGGCGGTGCAAAAAATAGAAACTGTTTGAAGAATTTAAACCATTAAAACTGGGACTGAATCCTTCAATGACACGGACGTCCTACAACAAACCAATGGAATAACATAACTTCCGAGCACGGAAAACAAGATTAACGGTTACAAAAAAAAAAAAAATGGTTTTGCTAGTTTCTGTTTCGGTTTCTGATGCATGAAGCGCCACCTGCTTCCTGCAAAAAGTGCCATGGCAGCTTCCTGTTTACTTTTCGAAGTTGGCGTAACTAACGCAGCTGAGTCTCGAAGCTTTCGTGTGCCGTTAAGCATAACGCAATGTCATTAAATAGATGCTGTGTGTATTTGTGGAGCCTCTAGAAAGTCCTGCATCGATACGTGTGTGTCTTTGTATACGCGCCATCTCTGGAGGTAAGAAAACCCTCTCAGCCAGCTTGCGCCGACCTTCGTTGCAAGGGCAATATTTGTAATTTAACTACATGCTTTATCGGTATACAGCTGCATCTGACTGCCACTTTCTTATTGGCCTGATGAAAAGTGGTATTGAAACCACTACATGGGTAATACCGTAACCGTAATCTCTACCGTAATCTACCGCAATCTTAACCTGCGTTTTCGTTTCCTTCAGTTCTAGTTCGATTTCTAAACAAGATCCCATTTGTTGGTACTCATCGTTCATTATATGCTTAGCATGTTGGCCTCGCCCGATTTGTCCAGAAAAATATATGTATCATCGCCTTATAACAGACACGTCGGTATCGGAGAAGCTCGCAGGTGGGTGTGCCCTTTTCACTGCCTAAAGTACGTATGAACGACGTAGATAATGACATCTAGTGATTCATAAATAACTTGGAGTAAAGAAATGCTGTGTTGCTGCGAAATTTTAGTAAAAACAAAGCAAAGATACGCCTGAAATGTTTTTCAGTGAAATATTTATGCACATACTTGGGGACGTCTTCTGAAACGTTCCACTTCGGCGATAGTTTGCCTAGGCAACAATTTCGCCTTCAGGCGCGCGCCGAGATAAGATTGCATAACAAAATACAAATTGCATAGCAAAATACAGCGGTGACTACCAGCTGATGCTTTTTGCGGGAATTACAATATATGTAGCAATCAAAATGCAAGAAAAAGTAGCAACAGAAAAAAACAAATTAAACACCTGTGAGTTTACTCAACCATGCACTTGTGCATATATATGCGCTCACAGGTGGTTCTAGCTTTCTTTTATTATGTCCGTGTTTTGCTGCACTACCCAGATACCATTCCATGATGACCGACCAACAAGCCCATATTGCCACCCTTGTCGATTTCATTTCAAGTACAACAGGCTTTTTTCAATACGTTCCTCGGGATTCCGGGCATACTGTTGCCCTCAATGCCATGGCTGCCAGCAGCATGTGTGTCCTAAGGTTCTGTATTCATAACAAGCAGCTTCCACAGGATATAAAATCGTTGTTTACTGGTTGCGCACTATTCGGATGTCGATCACGGAAAAAGAATTTTGAAGATTGTACGTGCTAAACAACTTCAGCAGGCGTGTCTCCACAGAGATTACCTCAGCGTGCAGATGTTTGATCAGTATGAGCCGTGCGTCGCAAGGAATCTTCTGTGGAGGCACCTGCACTTAGCTGATCAGGTCACCAAGTTCCTTTGACAACCTCAAATAAAACTACTATGGGCTCATGTGAACAAGGATTGACAGAAAGCAACAAGTGATGTCTACGTTTCTGAAGGTTTCATCCTACCCAACAGTGTGTGCAAAGTTCTTGGCCTCGGTCCAAAATTTGCCCAAGCTACCAGCTGGACTAAACCGGAACTTCCCTGTACGTCATAAGTAAAGTGTCCAGAAGAGCCCCGTAAGAAGATGGTGTGAGGATGAACTCGGAAGGTTTAGATGCCCTGTTGTGATGTAAGCCCCAACCTTCTAAGTTACCTGTAAAATGTGTAGTCTTACCTGAAGAGCAATTCATTGTGTGTCATACCAGCTGACAAAGAGGGTGGTTTTGCAGTTTTTTCCTTTAAATGTTTCTAGGAGAAAGCCAGTCAAGCAATTTCTGCAGTGTTCAATGAGTGTAAGGATGTATCACTTATGAAAGTAGCAGCGAAACCAAGTGAAATTTACAGAAAGTTGAATCTCGATAAACTAAGGAAAAGTTCAAAGATGTAACTTTTAGTAAGTGCACAAAGAGGATGTTCCTTTTTGGGTCATATTTTCCGAAAGGGGTACCTGGCAGAAGCAAGCTGCCCCGTACCTGGTTTCAAAGCTGAACGTTAAAGAGATTGATGACCAGTTTCTTGTAAAAGGTTCTGACGAATCCTTGATTTTGTTAGGTTTCACGGCAAAAAGGGCTTCAAGGCCTTCTCAGCTAAGGTCAAAGAATTATATTATTCTATCCTGCTCAATGACCTTATTCAATGTGTCGAGGATTGTATTGACAAATATGGTGCCGTAAGGTTTTCACAGGAAGCAGGTTGTTTCAGTAGAAGGGTATTTAGAATTATGGTGTTTTTACATGTCGCCAACCTTTGCACAGTGGAACAATAGGCTGCATCTGCAGAAGAAAGGCATTTGCATAGGGTTGTGTCTGGCTCCCGTCTTTAGCAACCTATATTTAGCACAATTAGATAGGCACATGTATGACCACCTCACGGGACTAACAGTTTTTCAGCGAGCTTTTAGATTGGTCAACAATTTTTTCGTGTTTCTGGATTTCCCTAGTAATAGGTTTCTAGAAAAATGTCCCGATGTCCAAGATTTTTTGCGAGTGTTTGAGACCTCTTGAAGTGACTTTTGAAGTGCAATACGTTTCAGTTTCTTGACTTTCAGTTCATCTCTACTGATAGTAGGACTTGCTGGGCTTACAGTCCATGAGCTAAGAAACCCAATTTCATTCAGCCCATATGAATTTGGTGAAGAGGGGCCTAACTAATAGGGATGTCTTTCTGCCCACTGCTGCACATGTGGATGTAGGCCGAAATTCAAAAAATGTTTTATTGTTGCAAAACACGGGGACCATGTTACACGTGAGATAATCAAAGCGGGAGAAATTCTACATTTAAAGGATAGTTGCATAAGCAACCCTCTATCGCTCTCACTGACAAGGAGATCAGTTACCTCGGGCTATCACCACGTTGAATTTTGTGTGGCTTTGTCATGGCGTTCTAAGCATGGCTGGTGGGCTATTGTGTGACTGTATAAACAGCGATGCTTTCTGAAAAGAAAAGAAACAGTTGGAAGTTCAGCGCTCCGTTCTCTCTTCTATCCCTTCTGGTGGCTTTGTGCTGTTAACCTGACTTTGAAGCATAATTCATCAACAAGCCCAATCTTACACCCTTCGTAACTAACATGTGTTTCAAGAACGTCCTAATGAAAACCACTTTCCAGCAATCGGCTGCAAGCCTTAAGGAGGCTGGTTACCCTAACCACGTGTTGGTGTCGGTGGCAGAAAGGCTGCTCAAACAGGAACTTTCGAGACGATGCCTCCATGCAAATGCAAGAGCTAGCAGCCGTGACCAGGTGAAAACTGCTGTGATTCCGTATATACACCAGATATCACATAGCCTGAAAAAGATAGGACGCCAAGGTAATGTGCGGGTGTTTTTTCAGCTCCAAATAAGCGAAGCACCTTGTGTAAAACCACTAACCCAATAAGGACAAATAAGCCGGTTTGTGGTAGCATTGCAAAGATGAGTTCGTCGGATGCGCTGTAGGAGTGTTCTATCATATTCCACTGTCATGCGGTAGATGCTACATAGGCCAAACCAGAAGATGCATTAATGAACACTTAAGAGAGCACAGAAATATAGTGTATCAGGTGACGATTTTCTTGCTTTGCATTGCAATACATGTCCATGTTGCCCTCTCTAAATGACACCGCTATTATATACAGGGATAAGCGCAAGTGTGTAAGATTAATAGTAGAAACTGGACAAATCCTATCGGCCGCTGACCAATGTATCAGCAAACTATCACTATCATTGTCCGTGAGAAAGTTAGATTATTTGCGCATGCCATGAAAGTTGACTGCATTTGCAATGGGTCATTTAGGTTTCTTGGTGTTTTCTTGTTGTACCGGTTTTAGACAGTGTGGCTCTACTCAGCCATATATACAGTCGACTTCCATTAATTTGATCATCTTTCTGGGATTTTACTTGCCAAAACCAGTTCTGATTATGAGGCATGTCCGTTAATTCGATCCTGACGGGACAATTGAGACTGGTCGAATTAAACAAAAGGCATAAAAAAAACATTGAAACATGCCATTGCTTCACTTTGCAGTACTTGCCTTTAAAATTAACTTTGGCCGCGTTTCAGTTTAGCGCTACACCTGCAACCATCAATAGCTACCAACATCGGGGACATTAAGAAAAATAGTTTACTATTTTTCTTAATGTTAGCTTCACTGCAATACAGCCATGTTATGCATAGAACCATACCAAGCAGGGAAAGGTACCATTGTTGCAAGACAGCACGTGTTCCCTAATTTACATACATGCACATGTGCAGTCTCCAGTCGCAGTATGAGCACCAAGATGCCTAATAGGTGTATGGGCAGGCCTTCAGAGTTTGATATATTCACACTCTTTTGTTCGCTTTTAACATCTCCTCAGCTTAACGCAGTTTTTTCAACTTACTGCCTTCCTTTTTGCTAGCTTTCCCAAAACACATGATTGTTTTCCACTTCTCTGTGCACGGCACATTTAGTTAAAGAAGACGTACTAGGCCTCATTAACGGTCTCATGTAGGAGACATGCATGGAAGGTTAAAAAAGGACTCAAATCACCACTGAAACGTAAGGAACAGCTCTGAATGGCTGCCAGTATGCTTATTAGGTGGCTAGGTTCTCCTACTGTGACAGGAGACTGCATGGCTGTATAATCAAGGAACACGTGCGATGTCCTGTGACAGTGGCCCTTTTTCATTCTCGGTATGCTTCACCACAGTAAGTTGCATATGCTTCAGCGCATAACACGGCTGTATTTGGGTGAATCTGACCAGTGAGGTTCGAATTATCCGACGAAGGCCAATTTTGAGATTGAAATAACAGAAATGTATTTTATTAAATAAAAAACAATCATCAGCAAACAACTTTATTTAAAAGGGGTGACTGTCTACTTCTATATCATTAATACATATTAAAAATGACAAGAGGCCAAGCATGCTGCTTTGAGGAACACTGGAAGTAACTGGCACTTCATGGGAAGGGCAATCGCTTATGCTGACAAATTTTTTGTGCTTAGTTAAGTATGCAGAGATTCAGCCAATTAAGTATGGCAGAAGATTTGCGATTTAGAGCTTCTCAATTAGTTTAGAGTGTCAAACAAGCTCAAACGCTTTTCTGTCTGCAATACAGGAATATAACATCAATCTGGCCAGGTTTATCAAGAATGCTAGCAAATGCTTGCATGTATAAACCCGTGATCCAACTTCCAATAAATCGTTGAAAGTACCACTTGTGTGTGTCTCCTCTCTCGTCTGTCTAGTCTATGGTTTCTGCGCTAAGCACTAAAAAAACGTACCAACAATGTTAAAAGTCCACCCTTGCAATGTAAAGTTTTTGTTTTTTTTCAAGAATACTCCACACTTCTCTGAAATGTGAACATATTTGTTATTCAATATTCAATAGGTCAGTTTCGTCAAATATCCATATTTAATTCTATCCAGAAATATCAGAATATGAAAACACCTACTACATATAGGCCTTGAGTGGAGCAGTATGGCCTTAAATTCGTGTAACCAATGCTACTTACAGGGAACAAGAGGTGAGTCTGGGGTTTTATGTGCAAAAACCACGACATGATTATGAGACACACCATAGTGGGGGACTCCGGATTAATTTTGACCACCTGGAATTCTTCAATGTACACTCAATGCATGGTAAACAGGTGTTCTTGCATTTCTTCCCCGTGGAAATGCAGCTGCTGCAGTCGGAATTTGATTCTGCGCCCTTGGGATAAGCAGCACACAATGCCAAAGGCATTATGGGGGGTTTTGAAACTCAAGAGGTGGAAAAGAAACCGCGGCAAGCGTTAGAAGAGATGTTTTTTAGATTCTTTGACACATGTAATGCCAGTCACAAACAGGCCTCTGGTCAACTGATAAGTTTGTAAATGAGAGTGACTGAAAGGTGATAGTATCTGCCGCACCAAGATGACATCAGGAACATGTTCACATTGTCCAAATGATAATTTTTAAAGCCTCAATTGAGAAAAATCCATTGGCTTCCTAAAGGCGAGGCATCCTTACTGCGCGACTAGAAATTACTAAGCAAAGCAAAAATTACCTGCTGTATATGTCCGCTCAGGAACTGCAGTTCCCTTTGAGAATGGTCACCACATGCACCTGACTTTCTCCCTAAAGATTCCAGTATGTGTAATTATTGACAGAACGGAAGATTTGATAACTTCTAACTGCTTGTTCTCCAATTGAATACAAGTCAAATGGTCAACAGCTATTTGATTTACATTTGACATTTTGAACATTCGCACAGCACAAATATGTACTCCAGCCATACTCGAGAAGAATACCATCAGTGCAGGTAGTGAAACACCTGACGAGTAGGGAAAAAAAAAGCTTTGTTTTCAGGGCTCTGAAATTATTTTGAGTTTTGTGCAAGTGCACCGTCAGTAGCGTACCTACTGGTGATCATCAAGGGTTCAGCATTTAATATATCTGCTCTTACCAACACTAACAATACGAGATATTCCTCTAACAATTCTTTCCTTCCTCAAATAAACACTAAATTAAACCACCCCATATTAAAGCCTGCCGCACAGCATTAACATTCAAGAGAGACATGAAGAAATATTTACTATCGACACTACTGGCTACAGACTCATTACTATGAACATATATTATATACAAATTTATTTTACCACTTTCAGTGCTTCTGTATTTGCCTAATGTATCGCTTTTATTCTCTATATCCCATTGTCTTTATTCTTTTCTTCCTTATATTTAGAAATTTTAAGTTTTTTGTCACACAGTATATATTTCACTTGTACTTTGCATATTGTAGCACATTTTTGTTTCTAATTATCTCGTACATTAACCTTGTGTTCTTTGATATGTGTCATCCCTATGTTTCCACAACGTGCCAATTACTACATTTTTATTTATTCATACGCAGCATCTATTTCATTTGCTTGTATTTGTAAGCACCTTCCTTGTATTTGATTACTCGCTTCATTAACTTCATGTATTCTGATGTGTATCACTGCTATGTTGCCATAATGTATTAATTACTATATTGTTAAACTACTAATAGGTCCCACTGATAGTTTAACTCCGGGACCTCCTTCTGTACTAATGATGAATGATGAAATAAAATTTAGGTATTCTGCATCAATTGTGTAATTATTAGGTATTAAACATCATCATTGCTAGATGTCATAGCGGCACCACTCCCCAGGTTTTGAGCCACCTCTAGTAGAACGAACAAGTGATCTTTTTTCATGAAGTGGATTGGCTTCCCACATGACATCATTAAGAATACACAAAGCAAGCCTCCTCATTTAGCTTATTTTTAGTAGGATATGAAGGCATAGTAATTGATGTACCTGTAAAAGTAAACACACTAATGTAAGACATGTAGATGTTTCTTGAGTCCAATGGCAGACTTGCCTGAGATAGCAGATTGTCTGCCACTGTTATCTACACACATACTATCGACTAAAAAAGTTTACGGACCACGGGATCTCAGAAAATGCTAAATATCCGAGCAGCCTTTAAAAGTAGCCAGTAAAACCGCACATCACAATGTTCGCATATACTAGTAGAGGCTGGAAATGGAAATACCAGGCTTCGTTTTGAGGCTGCGGAGATATTCAGCTTTTTGTGAGATCCCTTCATTCGTTAACTTTTTGGGTCGATAGTACATTTGTATGTGTGTGGTAGGGAAGGTATGAATTAGAGAGTTTCTCTAAAAAAGCAGGGCTTTGCTATAGATGTGCCAGGCTGTAGATGTGCAGGCAAAGAGTGAAAAAGAATGCAATGTTTAATAATAGCACAGTGATGACAGCAAGCAAAGCAAAGCAGCAGAGGGGTACATGTGGTGGCAGAAACTTGCACTGTACCTATTGCACTTATATTCTTGTACTGCAGGTGAGTGCAGAGACTAAGTTACCGCGACTGCACACTGTACAAAACATAAGCACTCTATGTAAACTTCGTTTTGAGGCCATCATCACCACAATAACAAAAAAAAAAAAAGCTGCATCTCTAAGTCATACGTGAACACACTAGGTTCAAGTAAACTGCAAGTAGCCAACACTACTGTCACTGTACGATGTCGTGTCCAATGAGGCGGGGCATAGCCAAGGCCACATAGAATAAAAGTGACATTGGAGAGGAAAGGCTTTAGAGGAGGGTAATTTTTAACCACTTGCAGCTCTTTATATAGCATGGTGACATGAAGCTTTTTTTGAGTAACCATTCGAGGAGAGATACTGTGTACGTGTAGGTAACACACCAATAAAATAGTTTCAGGGACCCTTTGGATGATGAGGTTAACATTTAGTCTTTTTTTCTTTATGCACCCACAAGGTTCTGTTACATATGTACAGTTTTTCCGTGAACATTTTTTTTTCTTATCAATTTGTGTTGTACCTGTTTTTTCACCAACAAACTTCCAGTTGTGAATAGGTGCTCGTGTGTGTTCCTTACTTTCCTTGTATGATTTTGTTCTGTTTTCTTTAACTTCAGTCTTTCCTCAGCAGCAATGCTGATGTCATTGTTATTGATTTCTAGTGCTTTAAGCTAATATGGCCAGTCCTACACAATAGACAGAGAGTGAAAGAAATGCGCAAGATATACATGCTGGGATGTGAAGTGATTGCTTACGATGGGGCAGGGTGGACATCTTAGGGAATGATGGCTGGAACAATGTAATAATTATTTTCTTTTTCACACTTTCTCATTGGTCTCAGCAGCATTCTGCTTACATTATCATCAGCAGGTCTACCAGTAAATGATAAACAAATTCTGACATTATACCAGCCTTGCTCAAGATGGACAACTGAGCTATTTCATGATAGGAGTGTTTGAAAACTTGCATCAATACTGACTGAACGAAATGCCATTTTGCTTCAGCTACCTAGAAAGAACTAGCATTAGTGGGGTTGATCTCTTGATATGTCTTATGGTAAATGAATGGAGGTGCATTTGCCCATTTAGAATGAGAATAGTGGAAATTAATGGGACATTGAAAAGACACTTCAACATTCCGACGGTTGTTACAATTATGAAGGGCATGACAGTTCCCGTAGCATTACTGTTCTGCTTACCATTTAAAGGTTACCAGCTTACTGCTGTGGTTTGGACATTAAACTCTACATTCGACCTCACATTGGGCGTTCTTGTTGCACCTGCCTTGAACCCCACCCTTTCCATGCATATGAGGTGTGTTGAAAAAGAAACCGAACTTTTGCTATAACAGCTTTGCTGCTTATGGTACAACATCGTAAGTGCTGTCCCCTTCAAAATAGTCCCCTCTACTGGCAATGCACTCTTCCCATCTTTTCTTCCATTTTTGGAAAGCCTCCTGGAATGCAATTTCTGGAATGGCATGCAGGTCTCTTCTCGCATTGTCCTGGATCTCCTCTACGATTTGGAAAGGGTCTAGGTCCGGAGAATATGGTGGGTGGGGCACAAAAGAAGTGTGGTGTTTCGCTAAGTAGCTGCGGACAAGGAGCGACATGTGAGCCAGGGCATTGTCATGATGCAACATTCAAGCCTGATTTTCCCACAATTCAGGCCTCTTACTGCACACAGAATCTCTCAAACATGCTAGGGTTCCCTGGCAAACTTTGTTTACCATCTAACCATGTGGCACAAATTCCTGACGGGCAATGCCTTTGCAGTCAAAAAACACAACCAACATCACCTTCATTTTTGACCGACTCATGCGTGCTTTTTTTGGATGAGGAGAACCTTTGGCCACCCACTGCGATGACTGCACTTTCGTTTCAACATTGTAGGCATAAACCCATGTCTCATCGGCTGTTATGATGTTCTTAAGAAAGTTTTCATCGTCAGTGGCAGTGGCAAGCATTTCCTGGCTGATTTCAACACGGGTCTGCTTCTGTGCACCAGACAACAAACGTGGCACAAATTTTGCACTGACACGACGCATCCCTAGTTTGTCACTCAAAATTTCATCACATGATCCTATGCTGATACCCACTTCATCAGCGACTTCTCGAACAGTCAAACAACGATTTCCACAAATCGCAGTTCGAACTCTCTGAATGTGGTCATAATCTGTAGATGTGGAAGGTTGTCCAGGCTTGGGATCGTCACCGACCAACATTCTTCCCTCTTCAAAACGCTTGAACCAACCATAGCACTGCGTGCGACTCGCATAGTCCTCCACGTATGCTTGGCTAAGCAACTGAAAAGTCTCTGTGAAACTTTTCCCAAGTTTGTAGCAGAACTTCACACACACACACTGTTCTTCCAATTTCTTCATTGTCACTTTGGCACCAATCCGAAGAGCAGCTTGTTCATGTGCTCACTTCAGCGGCTGTAGCTCGCCAACTACGGTCAGAGCGAAACACGGCAATGGCAGTTTGTTGTCTAAACCTGCCACTACATGTGCTCAGTAGCCGCAGCGCGCTCCCTCTGCTGATTGGCACACTATTTCAAAAGTTCGGTTTCTTTTTGAACCCACCTCGTATATATTACTGCACACACACACACACACGCAAAAAAAAAAACCTTGAGTCATAAGTGAGCACTGTGTCTGTCCCCTTTCCTTTTCCAATCAGTTGACACTGTTTTCACTCTAAATACCTTCTAGGAACTAGGCCCTCAAGAAACTGTCTTGCAAGTGCCCTATATTATCTGTGTTGTACAGTTCAGTTTGTCAGTCCACCTAAATTTAGCATTGTTTATAAATTCTGCTTAAGTGCTTCAAGATTTTATGTATTCTGTACACTTCTACAGGTCAACACCACCACATATTTCATGTAAGTAAAAGTTACTATGCAGAAAATGCTCGTTTTATTTGAAGACCAAGCAGCTTAAGTGATAATGCATGTCCTGACTAGGTAAAGTTAACGAAAAGTGACCAAACATATTTTTCAAAGAAAGGCTATGTATATGTACTACAGGCAATACAAACCTCTATTTGCATGCCGCTGCTATAGGTCCCATGACCAGTGTGACTTGCTTTCTGTAAGCAGTACAGGCTGTACAGAGCTGTCAAGTCAGCTAGTCTTTAGCCTATCTAGCTTGCTTTCCTGGTGCTTTCATGTATACAAACCAGAAGGCTGCCTTCTACAGTATTATGCTGAAGATTATAAACAGTTGCCTGACGCTGTGCCTTGCAATGTTCACAGGCATTTGGCTTACCAGGAGACATCATTTGTGTTGGCAACAGTAGGTGAGAGGTAAATAAAAAATAAAGTACACATTAATTTAAAAGCCTTCATCTCCACTACATTGTGCAACATGAGGATGCCTTTCCAAAGGAATGTAGCCAGTGCCATCTGCAACCACATTGCTCACCAGCTGGAGTGGCTTCATTTCGACACTGGTGACACGCAAAGACATTGTTGTGCTTGAAGTGAGGTGCATGTAAAGCACCACAATCCAATAAAACTGCTCATATTTTATACATGTACTGCGTTTTTGCTCCCGCTTTGATGTTGACATGATGAGCCTGAATGCCATCAGCCATCCCATACAAAAACTGTCCCAACTTTCATTCAAATGACTCAACCTAACTGTGATAGGCTAGCAATTTTCTTGTTTGGATATGCTGTTCAGTTTGTGCATGTTATAATGCAGGCATACCACCAATTGAGTTAAGCATTGTAAAAATCAAGTACACTACATTGCCTACTTAAGCACATGAACATTTGGGCAACAAAATCTTTTTCTGCTCATGCAGTGACCTACACCTACAAAGGAAGACACAAAGACAGTGCACACGTGTAGGTAATATCAAGCTTTGATGCAGACATAGTAAGCTGTGGTGAGGAATGAAGTGTAATCTGTGTTTCCACTTCTGCATGAATTTTGTGGAAGTGCTGGAGAGTCAAGGTTTTGTACAGCTACTAATTTATGTATGTGGTCTAATAAACCATTGCAAAGTGAATGTGTGGCATCAGCAACAGATAGCCAGGCACTATCACAAAAAGAAGCAACATAATGCTGGGGAGTGGTTGTCGAAAGTTGCAGGTTCTGGAGGAGAGAGACAAAAGGACAAGACTGCACCGATCAATTGGACATGACTGAAGGCATGCATGGTATGTCGAGCAAGAAGCAGACAGAAGGAGTATTAAACGCATGAAGGAGAAGCCTGACAGTGTGTGAAGGCAAGAGCATCACATGAAAAGAAAAATTTGAAGAAAGTAGCAAATGAATGGGGAGCTCAGATGCCAAGGAGCAAGAATTTTCTGCTAGAAATGTTATTGCTGTTGTGCCTTAGCCCTGGTGCTGCAAATGGAAGGTGGAAGAAACAAGTACAGTACAAGTTGAAAAAGTGCTGTGGCAAGAGTGAGCGGCATTAGATCGGTGCCTCATCAAAATGATTAAATTTGCAGTGCTCATGTGCGCTCAACAAAGTGTGCTAACCTGTGCTGCTGGAAGTGTGCGAGCTATCGCGAGATGAAATGTGCAATCAGCCAGCTCTTCCAGATTCAGAAAAGACTTAAGACCAGAGGAAAATTTCTAAAACTACAAGACAGCAACCTGATTTGTTAAATCATATTTTGGATGTTTCCAGTAGAAGCACTTGCACCAACGAAA
Source organism: Dermacentor albipictus (assembly GCF_038994185.2). Lineage (NCBI taxonomy): Eukaryota > Metazoa > Arthropoda > Arachnida > Ixodida > Ixodidae > Dermacentor > Dermacentor albipictus. The sequence goes on from NC_091821.1 coordinate 75,916,916, forward strand.
ACTAAGTTGCATTAAAGGTTGGACTTCAGAAAGTGCATCAACACTACACCAACGATAAATGCAATTCCACTACATGGATAACTTGCCTTGTATGAAAACATTGTTTTCACCTTTTGCTCTCCTGTTCGCCACATAAGCATTGCGGATTAAACAAAGTCTCACTGTTTCGTGCAATGCGTTTGTCACTGGCTGACCACAGAGACGCCGAACAAGTGTACTGGCAGGCATTCAGAGCTATTTCGCATGCGGTTGTGGTGATCTGAGCCCTTGTTTCGCCCACATAGAGCGCCCCGTATATGAGCTAGACATCGTAACAGCCGGGATTATTAACTAGTCAATATCAGTGTTACTGCACAGCTTTCACAAAGGTCTACTGCTATGAAATTGCATGACGACCACTTTTCTTTTGCATACATTTCTTCCGTATTCATCCGCAGGGCGTAGTGTTTTGCCTGTGTGGCCATACAGCTCTCACAACGATCTACGGCTCAGATTGCATGACGACGCAAGTTTTATACTTACACATACAGAGTACAATATTCCATTCCCACGAACCTCCAAGTGTGCTGTATTCTCAGTTACATTAAGAACTAATGCATCGGCACGGCAGTTAATTCATAAACTGTTTCCGTTCCCGCGATTCCCCTGAAGTGTGTGGTATGCTGACCTTGATTAACGACACTATAATGAACAATGCATCGGCACGACGTAATGCTTTGCCACTAAAGTCATCCGAGAAGACACCTCACTTCCAAACGTATCCCCTTGCGACTATAAAATTTAATATGCTACCGTCGCATCAAAATAGAAACAAACTCACCTCGGACGCGGCTTCTTCCGCCTTGCCGGCCACGCATCCTGTCGATTCTGTGCTGCAAGCTCGGCTAGGGACAAACGGAGCAAACGGTTTTCTTCCCCGTAGTACCTAAACGACGACAAATCTTGAGCACCAAAAGTCCCCACATTTCACTCTCGCAGCTACTGCTCCTCGCGCGTGCGCAGAAACAGCGGTGAAATCCATTTTCGATGTGCTCGTAGCGGGGTGGCGCAAAGATAAGAATGATGCTATTTTGGAAAATTGAGAGGATTTAATTATGAGTAAAGCCCCTGAAACTTCGTAATGTAGTGCCACTCTCCTCCTCCGCTTTCACTCCTCCTCGTTTCTCCTCTCTTTCACACTCTCTCCTCGACCATGGCGCCGTCTATGAGGCTCGAGCGCAGCAGACGACCTTTCGCAGAGTGAATGCACGCATAGCAAGGCAGTGCTCTTTAGGCGTTCACGTTGGCTTTCCAGCTCCGCGTAACTTCGTGTACAGCATAGAATTTCTATTCGGATGCTTATACGAATTCGGTAACAGCAGCCTTTGTTTCATTTTTTGATAACTATTTATTAAAAAAGGATCTGAAGGAGTGTTAACGCTGTGCGTTGACGACTGCGAATGTATCGCGCGCCCTACAATTAGGTACGCAACATTTGTCAAGGGCGTGTCGCAAGATCTTGTTGCGAATGGTTGTAAATAACACGTTTACCATCGAATGACAACCTCTTGGCTTCCAGCAAGCCCTCAGCCTCAAGAATCCGCGCCACCCTTACCATGTGAATTCGCGGCGCGTATCAGCTATGGCGTACAAAGGCTGACGGAGATCACTGCTCTGGAGGTTCGAAAGTGTATTACAAGTTACAGTGCCGCCAACGTGCGTGCTTGCCAATCTAAGCGCGCGCAAAGCCTCAGAGGTGGGCGCTGGTGCTATTTTCTCGTGTCTCAACGCCGACAGAAATACCGCGGCTGATCATCGAGTCGGGACTGTGCGTACACAAGAAAATAAAGTGAGTTTGTAATATTCGTGCGCGAAGCGGGAGCGCAATAATAATGCTTGACTCAATCTCAAACAAGACCACTGCATGTGGCCTTCAGTAATTTTTTCAGGTTAATGACTTATCACGAATAACACTTCATCGTGCGTTGGTTCGTCCGTTACTAAGTGACGTACTTGTCGCGAACCGAGTTGCACTGAGGTGCATGCATTGACGACGGTTGCACTCCCTTCGAAGTAACATTTGCGAGACATGACTTTATTATAAGAAGTCATGATCGCGCAAAGAATCCCCCCGCCATGACGCGGCAAGTGAAATGATGTTTTATCTATAGGTTAAAATGATATGAAACGGCATTCGAGTTGCAAGTTAACAGTTTATTTTCACATAGATGCATTACAGATTTGCCTTTGCAATCACAAGTCCGTGTGCACCATTTATTGTTTCATTGCGTAAATAAACCCACCAGCCTAAGAGCCCTACAGCAAGCGCGTCTCAATTAGGCATAGTGACTGTAGAAACTAATAGTGGCATAGACGAGCAAGCGAACGACTATATGAGCGCGTGCACTAAACGAGCGAGCAAACGACTAAACGAGCGTGCAAACAAACGAGCAAAGGACTAAGCACGAACGACGACTAAACCAGCCAGGGAGCGGGCGGGCAACCACACGTTTTCTTTACGAGTGCTCCTACCCGCATCTTAAGCTTCGCACACTTTAAAGCTCACGCAAATTAGCACGTACGTCTCAATTACCTATGATGTGGTCGCTCGTCGACGAACGCACCGCGTAACACGGTTTCGTGATTAACCTTAGCTAAGCCACAGCCATTTTATGATCGAGACTGAAATTTTATCAAAAGGACTGCACTGAATCTTAAAAATTTCGTAATCACGTTATCGCACACAACCTCGTGTGCCCGCGAACTCAAGCCGGTTGGCGTTCAAAACGATTAAGCGCACCAAATATGACTAACACGATCACGTAGTGCGCATATAAGCAAAACAGATGTTGCGTAAAAATCATGTTAAAGCGTGCATACAAAAGAAAACATGCACAGTGAACTGTGCAACATACTACTACGTTATCGCCCGCAGCACAATACGCAAGCCTGGCACATACAATACTCTGAGAGAGCCACAACTTACATCACATAGTCGCGCGGAGGAAGTTGGTCAGAAGTTCTCCCTCCCGATTCGGTGAAGCCCTGTCTTTCTTCTTAACCCGTTACGCTTACCGGATGGTATCGCGAACATATTCTTGCCTTTGCTAAAGCTATATTGGCATCCAAACGCACAGCAGGTCATGGTAACAGAAAATGACGTGAAGCGACGACGCACTTGCCACAAAACATCCGTCAAGGCGTTCACAAGATCAAAACAACACAGAATAGGTACGGAAAGGAATGCCGCCAACAAGCGCCACTTCTCGAGCAAAGATGGCACTGAAGCGCGACTGTAAACAAACGAAGCCGGCGCAAGGGACCACGTGATGCCATTAGGCCAATAGCGACGCGGCGTCGGCTTCAGGCAGAGCGCTCGAGGAGGGGGCGGCATTCTTCAAAGCGTGGCAGTACTTTACGAAGTTTAAGGGGCTTTAATTATGAGCACGCTGGGGCACCAGCTATTGCCCTAGCGGTCATAAACAGAACGACACAAACGGGACCACGACCGGACTCGACTCGCTCCTCCGCGCTGGAGAGTCCGGCCGTGACGGGACCACAGACGACCAGGCACACGCTTGTAAAGTCCCGCGGAGGTGGTGCTTCGAGCACGGCGTTTAGAAGGTCCCCAGATAAAACAAGTTTACTTGCTTTCATCTAGAAACCTTAGGCTTTTGTAGAGGCTTGCGCGATGTCAGCCCACGGAATCGCACCATTCGCTCTTATGTCGTCGGCTACACATATTGCAGCGCAAGTATATGTGCTGGTCAAGTTTAGCGTGGACCAGCAGCGTATTGTTCAAGGTTTTAAGCTCTGGTGCATGGTGAACTTTAATTCCTTAATTGAACATTCGTTGGAAACTAATCGCAATTTATTGTGGCAGTCTAACCGTTCTCGTGAGCTAATTCCAGAGATAGTACAGTCTGGTCGAAGACGCAAACGCATGTCTTGACTGCCTTGCACAAAAATAGGCAAATATACATGAACAACCCCAAAAGAGAACCCAGATTTTTAGAGCACAGCTCTTATAGGGACCCGTTCCTGCATTGAGCGTCGGCGTGCCTCAGCGTCCCTCGTAACCGAGCAAACACACAGAGTGAAGGATGAAAGAGTGAACACGGAGCGCAGCGGGTGATGAAGTACGACGATAGTGAAGAGGGTGCAGCAGAACCATGAGGTGGAAAGCTGAGGAGGAGGGTAGTGTGAAAGCGTGAGAAGTGTATAGTGCCATTCAAGACGGACTCAGCAGCGATGATGGCTACGTGATGGCACCAGATCTATAGTAGCATTCATCAGACATGTATGGAAATAAAGCGCTGCATGAGCAGTGGTCTGTCTGTGGTAGCTGCTGTGAATCGCGCCCATGTGTCACCCATGCGCTGCCTCTCGCGATCTCCCAGTTAGCAATTGAGGCAGCCGCGCCACACTTGGCTCCATTTGCAACGTGCCACACAAGACAGATTGTCCGCGGCACACAATATACAGCAAAATGAAAAGACACGTAGAGCTGAGGTCAAATTTCGCATTAGAGAGTGTCGCAATCGTCGGTGAATTTTACTTTTTTTCCTTTCCTTCTTTTTTTTTCTTCTTTTTTTTTACGGCAAAGTTTTCTTTGCAAACCCACCCAGATTTTCCTAGCCATTGTCTTTCCAAATATACTTGCGGATGTACTATATATACAGCTAGGTTATATATGAAATAATATGGGTGTCACACACCGGACACACTTTTTGATCGCAATCGAGCCCATTACAGATAGAATTTCTTGGTTGCAATTGGCTTCTTTGCTCAATCTGCAAAAGGGAGCCAATCGCGGTCAAAATTTTTATCCTGATCGGGCTCAATCGCGATTGAAAGTGGCCGTGTGACGTCAATATATATAAGGTACACACAAAGTTGCTCGTAAAAAACTTGTATGCTGACCACATACGTCCAGCGCTGTTACATGCATAGCAAATTTCCTACATACATCCTGATCATCTATTTCTAATGTTGGCTCACAGGCATCTCTAAAGCACACTGATCTGTTGATGGAATTACGAATTATATATCAACGGATTCTTTGATTTAGCCATTCAGTATGTGCCATTGGGGGTGTGGCCCGTGCTTGGCCAACATCCTTCAGAATGGGCACCCAGATGACACAGAAAGCCCCATGGATGTCCCAAAAAGATCCACATGGCCCACATCCCAATGAAGACGTCTGGTGGACTTCCAGGCAATGTCCTAATCAGCAAGGTTTGAAAAACACACCATCACGGACATATGATTGGAATGTAGAATCAACATGCAAAAGATTTTCTGCAAGCGTGCACCAGGAGACCGTGCCAGGTACTATAGCTCTGCATCTGCTTCTTAGATGGGCACTCTCTTTAACTTTATGTAATATCAGGGTCCTTCAATACTTTTCAATCTTTTTTTTTTTTATGGTTATCCTACCAGGGACATCCCAAGAACATCACACCCGAGTCTTCTTTTGGCCTCCACATTAACAGCCGGCTGCCTACAGACATTCGGTCTCCAAGACAGAGAAACATGTTTTCTGGTATCCCCAAATTATATCCGAGACCTTTAACACCTCGAGCTCATGCGTACACCATAGTTTGCATATTTTACGATAACATTGAATGAAAACTGTAGCTTGTTGAATATCCTACCTGTGCCAGGCCGACACCACCTAGCCAGGTAGAAGGCCCTGAAGAAGGGAACTGCCCGCTGCACTTCCATGCACTCATGTGTGCACTTCTGCACATGTAATGCATCTGCACAGGGCAGACATTGCATGTAAATGTATGTGATGTAGATGTGTAGAATTCAGTCGCTTAGTGTATACCATGTGTGCACTGCGTGTGACTGCTGTAAACACTCACAGCGGACATTGGGCAGCTGTTTTTATGCTGAATTGTTGTTGCATTCCATTATATTTGCTGTAAAGAAAATATGGATGTCTTCGTTACTAAACACAAAGCATATTCTGGAATTTCTTTGCCTAGCTAGAGCCAAGGTCAAATGCGAGGCCATCCAAGTTCGCAGTTATTGAGAATTAAGTTATTTTCTAAGTGCTTAAATAATTATGCAAAAATTTAATTTGTTAAAACCTTGTTAATTTATTGTTTTTCACACTGACAGTTTGACTAACTTAGCTTTAACCCTTTGAGGCACTTTGTACACTATATATTGTGCACGCCAAGATGGTGCGTCGAAAGAGGTGCTGGTAGAAATATTTAAAAGATGTCACATACATCTTGAAACACTTCATATTGTACCTGTGCTTGTAGAATGAGCTGGAAGGAAGATGGCCACGTGTTTGCTCTTTCTGACAGCATGTAGATACGTAGTGGGTTCCTGTATTTTATTGATTTTTACTAATGTATAATGTTTTACATCAGTCTTATTTTTCACTTCAAACGATGGGTGTTTCCTAGCCACGCTGTACAAAAATAGTTGATGTTCTTCTTTGTGACGTTCGTGTAGAAAGTTTTCACATGAAGTCCACATTCTGTTAATTCGACAAAACTCACTAAAAATTTAAAGTTCTTAATTTTTGTTGCAGCTTCCGCTTGTGATTCTGAATATGCAAGAAGTGCTGTGAACCTAAATTTTCAATGGACCAAGTTTATTGGTGCCTGAAGGGGTTAATATCACTAACCATGCAGTTACATTCGACACTCTATTTATACTAGCAACTTCATTGGTTCAGTGTTTTTGGACTTTACTAAAACTAAGCTTTTGATACCACTTTCGTAACACCCTTTTTACCAAGCTAGAAGCCCTGGTAATTACTGGTCCAGCACCAACTCTTAAAATCTTCTTACCTGTATGATAGAACAGGTTTTTCAGGAGGTGCTTACTCTGATACTAAAGTTACTAATCAAGTTAATTGCGCCACAATTAAAGCTCCATATTGTCTACTACAGATTTGGCCACTAGGTATGTGCTGGCTACTGCCTTGACGAGCCTAGTAAACAACTTGGGTGAACGGATATGTGCCTGAACTGCAGACAACTTCAGCACTGCGTATGTGTGATATTGGTATGTGCCCTTTCTTGGCCCATCCCAGAGAATGGACGTGCCAAGGTGACACAAGGGCTATATGATAGCCCCATCAGCATCGAGCATGGCCATTTGATGAAAAGCCATTGCCAAGTTGCACTGGTTAACTAAATGTGGTGGCACTGCTGCATGGCACAGCATGTCCAGAGGGAAGTGCAAAAGAGGAGCCCAGCTGCAGTGTACGTCTCATACGCGATGCCTCATTCGATGAACCCTCTAACCATCTCCATGCCTTGCCCAAAGAAGCTGCTTGCCGCTCAGAAGTTTGAACAATGGAAGCACCGCTGCTGTGAGGCAGAGGCCTGTACCGCTCGCTTGGAGAAAATGTGGGCAACCAATCGCCAAAGTTGCTGAAACGGATGAAGAAAGATCGTAACAATCCCCCAAACACGTAGAACATATAATCACCAATTACACACCCACCATAAGAAACATTGCTGACTTCATTAACATTGCCAATCATCTCCAAAGGATGAATGAGCCGCTAAATTTTTTACATCTTTTTGTACTTATTTAAAAATGAAATTTCCCCTTTATCAGATAAGATAATGCCTTCTTTCATCATTTTCATATGTGCCATAACCTAATTGTGTTTTGTCAACAGTTGCCAGCCCCTTGAAATACAGCACATGTAGATACTAAAGTTGTAATACGGAATAAGCTGAACACGTGTGCATTCTGGCATGTGATAATGCATGAGTAATGTGTGTTATGTGCCTGAAAAATTCGGTTGGAAGGCATGCATACTGGCATGTGATAACGCACGAGTAATGTGTGAAAAATTCTGTTCACATGTGGTGCATCCCTTAAGTACGAGTTTTACTACTACCATCACGGGCGGCTCAAAAAAGGGGCAGCCAACCTCTTAAAATTTCCTCCTGCCCCTCAATCACCCTTTCTGCTGCCCCCTCCCCTTCCCCCACCAACAGAAAGTTCTATGCACTGTCCCTGAGTACCACACTTATATGTTTTTACAAAAAGACCAATCGATGCCAAGTTCAAGACTGGACTGTAGGACGTCTACCAACCAGCAACACTAAACTAAGCTACAGGGAGCAGATGCAAGAGGCTTCTGCATACAAGTGCCAGTCTGGCTGGTGTTTATTGTAACTTAAAAAAGGTCTATATTTAACGGCATTCTAGATGATACATCATATTGAAAACCTCTTGCATTTCACAAAACCTTGCCTGCAGTTAGAGATGTCTGGCTGACTGACAGGTGGCTGCTAACCAAGCAAAGATTCCCAGGGTTACGATTTTGTAGCAATGCCTTCTGCTCAATTTTAGGCTACTCTTATCGTCTACTGCTCATGGCCGGCTGATCCCATTGATGACATGGGTGTAGCATATCTCTGACAACTGACAAAGGGCGAAAAAGCATCAGAAAAGGCATCGCTACAAACTCACAACCCGGGTTCCTGCCCCTTGAAATGTGGTCAGTTTTTTACTTCTCAAGGGAATGTGTACGTCCCCACATATGTCCTTGGGTATCTCTAGTAGCTTTCAAACCACAATCACCTATACCAATATAAACCACAATAGACAATACCAATATACGAAGAAGGGAAAAAAACGCACATGTAATATAGTCTTACTCAGCTGTATGAAACCAACCACACCAAGGTTGGAGAAACCCCACAGCCAACATGCTGCAAGAGTCATGCAACCAGAAATTCACCGAGTTCTGGAATAGTGCTCTTGGTGCTATGCAAAATTTTGGGATAGAAAGATAACAGTCAACATCTTGCCAGTTGTCTCAACAACACAGCTGTAATACGTACGGTTAGGCAAAACCATTCCCCAGAATGATGATGCTACTATATGCCATTAAAAGTGGCAACTGGCCAATAGCATCTTTGTCTCAAGAGGAAGCTTAGCTTGGGTGATTCTATCTAAATACATGTAAAAGGAGATTTCGTTTTTGTCGGCAACCACTGCACCAAACTTGACGAGGTTTATTGCATTTAAAAGAAAAAACTTCAAATCTAGTGACTGTTCGTTTCGAATTTTCGTATACAATGAAAAATGATATGACAATTCTGTGAATTTCATCTAATAGTACATCTAAAGCGGACAAAATTGAAGTGTTACATATGAATCTCCCAAAATTTGGCAATATGAAAATACACCTTTTGCAGAACCCTTGTACACAACGTAACTAATTCACGTAAGATATAAATTGACATATAGAATTTGTCTGCTTTAAATGATCTAATGGATGCTGTCTACAGAACTGCGATATCTGTTCTTCATGCAGAGCTATTAGTTTGTAAACTTCATACTTCTATTTTTTTCGTACTTTAAAACTTTTTGAAAATTTTTTTAACAAGATTCAGGCCATAAATCCATATTTCGCTTCCAACAGTCACTAGAATTTATCTCTCAAATGCAACAAATTTCATTAAAATTGGTTAAGGAGTTATCTCAGAAAAGCGAATAGGCCGCATCGGAGATGGGCCCGAGCTAAAGCTTCCTCTTAACTCTGCGATGATCAGTATAAGGTTCTCACTTGGCATGTGACAGCAGCTGCCAGCCTGCCAGTGCCAAACCATAAACTGCCACTTCTATTTGCACATTGCATGCCAACATTTAGGAGTGAAAAAAAGTAGATCCCTGTTCATATGTTCTCAGCTATGTTTTCGTGACTGCCTTGGTGAATTTGTGCACTCCTATATAAATCCCAAAGACTTACACATACTGTATTCCTACTTGATAAGTTGTTCCAGAATGTCCTTACATCTGACACAGCTTTTTCAATGACACGATGACATTAACCAAGCCATGCTGAGAAAATGCACAGTTCACGACACAATCCCACTGTACCCAACAAGTGGCCAGGCCTCAATTACGCACAAACATCCCAGTAGCATGGCATACAGGCACAACCAACTACAAACAGCATGGCATTAACATTGTCAGCTTTACCACCTTGAGCAGCTTATTATTGCAACCAATGCATGAAAAAGCCCGAAACATGTGATCATGATCCATGATAATTACAAAAGCTCAGTGCCCTTCCACACTGTGGAGAAGGGACCAGCAAAGCTGTGTATGTGGGCCCCTTAATGGCAAACTGCACCTTCGCTGTGGGATGGCCCGGTATTACACTATCTTCGGGACTGGCCCAGGTATGGGAGTGCTTAATGCCTGTGTCACCTCCACCGTGGGTTGGCTCGGCATTGTACTATCGTTGGGAATTTTTTTGTGCACGCAGACACGATAGTGGTGAAAGTAGCCCTTAACAGCTTTGCTGTAATAATGTCGCTATGTGGTTAATTACATTGTCTTAAAAATTAAATTCTGGGACTTTTGCATGCCAAAACCACAATTTGATTATGAGGCACACCACAGTGGGGGCCTCTGGATGAATTTTGATCACCTAGGGTTGTGTAACGTGCACGTGATGCACAGTATACGAATGTTTTTGCATTTCACCATCAAAATGCGGCAGCAGTGGTCAGGGTTCGATCGCACGTCCTGAAACATAGCAGTGCAAAGCCAAAGCCACTATGCCACAATGGCGGGTAATTCCTTTGTGTTGCACTTTTGATCACTGTGCATACGCTGAAACTTTTCACAAGGTGCCCAGAAAACTGTGCTTTCAAAAATTCAATATGCCGTCAACTTGAATGCTGGAGATGCATGGCACTGAAACAAAATAGAGCTTAAAAATAAACCACTTTTAAAGGGGCCCTGAACCACCCCTCACGCTTGGTGAAAAAACAGTCTGCGGATGCCATGCACTGCTGTGAACATCTCAGCCAAAGGTTGCAGCCGTGCGCAGCACGTGGAGCTCGTAAGTGGAGTGCAAAGCCACCTTTCTCTCAAATTCTCTCTCTTCAAAAGAAGCTCACTCCTCATTCTTTTCTGGACGCTTTATTCATAATACAGCAGAGCATGTTCCCGTATGCAGCTGCTATTGATCAATAGCCGACATCAATCAAGAAGGGTGTTTGGATCAGTGTGCTTCTTCCTACTGTTACTGTGTATATTCATCAAAGTTCAATAAACAGGTTGAACTAAGCGAAAATGTACTTTTTGGATTTTTATAGTAATAATGTACTTCCAGAAAAATCCAACTATCATCTAATCGCGGTGGGCTGCCTGCATAGGAATTAAACTTTGGCCGTGCTGCTTATCGGTGTTGTAGCCGTCGGGTGGTAATTTCGACTAATGTTGAACACTCAACTGGCCCTGAACCATGCGAAACTTAAGGTCAGACCACACGCACACTTTTCAGTGCACACTCACTCCTGGCCTCGGCAGACTTTGCTTCATAATGAGCTATTGACCAAATGTGCATGTTGGTTGTGGCTACAATCTGTTCAAGCTGGTGCTGGACAAAGCTGGTGTGCGCCAAATAGCACAGCCAGACAGGAGCGTATGAGCATGAGCGCGCACTCTAGCCCTGTTGTGCACAAAGCAAATGCTTCAGTTGCTTGTAGCTGTGGTATGCTACGTAGTGTAGATACTGTGGCCGTCACGAGTACACTGGCTGAGGACAACCGCATTTGGCGCATTGTAGGCGATAAAATAAAAAATAGTGGCGTCTATGTCAACATCCAAAATCATATTTTAACTGCATGCCACGGTGACATTCAGTAGGCGGAGCGTTGTAGGCACACCCTGATGCGCCGTAGCCTTTGCAGTGCAAATAATTGAAAAAGGAATGGAAGCACTGTGAACAATGTTTGATTGCCAATATCTCCGCTCTTGCTGAATGCACTGAAGAACTTTTTGCGGCAAAGTATTTCTGAAATAATCTAACTTCAAATGCATTTCTCGACTTTGATAAAAAATGGTTCAGGGCCCCTTTAAGTTTCAATCGAACTGCTTTCATTAATTATGGTGGTCTTTTGGTTCACTTTTTGCCCAATTTTTTTTTCTTGCTGTTTCATAAAAACTTATCAATGTGGCTCAAATATATATTAGAATTCAGAAATTAGGTTGTGGCTTTTAGCACCAAAAACTGCAGATGCAAGGGAAAAAGTGAGAACATCACAAAACCATGAGCAAGTCCACACACCAACAACCATAATTAACACATTAACATTAAATAGCTTTACAAGTGGCTACTCAAGGTACACATCGTGAAAGTTCATCCATGGATCTCGAAAATCTGGTGGTTTAAAAAGGATGCTGCAGCACCTCTGCTCATGCTTTTGTGCATATTGGATACATCGTAAACTTTGGAAATTTGTGCTATTATACACATGATTATGATAAACAAGGAAATTTTTGTATCTAAATATTTTTGCAATTAACCAGCAAACAATGCAAAGGACAAATTCTTCCAGCAGTTAATGTTCTACTGCTAATGAATGAAATAAGGAATTGAGCAAAAAAGAGTTATTTACAGAAGGTGAATACCACCATTGGCTCACTTTCAAAGGTGCATTAGCAGAAAGAGATTAAGTGCAATGCCACAAACTTGCAATGAAAAGAAGGTGAAGAAACATCTGCATCAGCAATAGGTACAGCTAGGCCTCTTTATCATGCATCAAAATCTTCGCACAAAGGTACTTTTACAACTTGTACCCTCATCAAAATGCAGCTAGGAATTCAAAGAAACCTCGATAAACACTACTGGACCTAAATTTCAAGTAGGCACAAAAATGTCATGCTACCCCATTCAATGTCACCTGTAACTGTGTTGCAATGTGAATAACATATCAGGCAGCATAGCTGGCCCTTCACATGGCTCACAAGTTTCGAAGGTGACAGTATAGTGCCAACATGTAATGTTTCAGCTTCTGTTTCAAGCAGTGAGCAACTATTTCAAAGCCCCTTTTATCATTGAAGAAGTTTATTACTCCCTAGAAATGCAGTGGTATGGCAGAAAACAAACAGCTCATTTGTTTTATACCACAACACAACTGCACATACGTTTTCCTCTTTACATGAAAACATTTGCACTCATGGGCCTCAACTTTCTGCATTCAAAATAAAATTACTGTTCCCAAAATAAAGCAAGTACGGTAAAAAGACAGTATTGTTTGCTCTTTATTCACGTAGCAGTGACAAATGAACATTCTTTTCGCACATGGAAATGCACAAACAAGAGAGTAGATAAAAAAAAAATATCTGAAAAAACATGAGCAACCCCCAGGAAAGTGCAAATGAATACCCGACATGATCGCAAAACATTCAACAAATAGATCAGAGGCAATAGCAATAAAGTAAATCTTCATGAATGAGCAAGCAATACACATTTTCAACACACTACAGCCTGTAATGTGGCAAAAGCTCTACTCAGCTGCAGTGAGCATTTTGCCAATGCCACATGCCTTATGGTCACAATGTGCAACATGGCTGCCAGCAGCATGGTGACCAAGCTTATTGACATGTCTACACAAATGTGTCAAGTGTCCATATGCAGAGTGCTTGCAGTCACAAACCTATGCTGCTGACCGCGTGCTTGCATCATAAGCAGCCTTTCATGCTGGGATGATCACAAGAACGGACCATCAGCACTGGGGGCCACATGTCCCAGCATAGTTCATGTTGCTCAGCACTGCACAGCAAACAAATTTTTAATCTTTGCGCCTTTTTCCTTTGTCCCTGTGGTGGTCCTGATCCTCAGTGGGCCTCTTGCTGGCTTTCTTTGCTTCTGTCAAGAACTTGTCCAAACCGAATGGATCTTCCTCCTCAAGCCGTTCAAACTGCACAGGACCATCGCGTCGGGAAGAACGGTCTGTTCCTGAGAACTCCTTGTCGGGCACAAATCGCGATGTTTTCATAAGCTTTTCAAGGTCCTCTCCATATACTTCTTTGTCTTGATTTTTGGGTCGGTAGAGGCCTGGCTGGGCATTTCGCCATGGCTTGTCATACACATCATAGGCGTCATCATGGCCAAAGCCACTGCTCAGTCCTTTGCTCTGGTTAAAGAGGCGCTGGTCGAACTGGACCTCAGCAGGACGCGCACCAGGCATGCCCAGTGCGATTTGTTCGCTGATGTCGCGCTCGCGCTGCTTCTCCAACTTAGACCTCTTGTCCGGCGCTGCACGGGCGATGTTACGCTCGCGCTGACGGTCCTTGTGTCTCTCATAACGCAGCTGGTCCCTTTCGCGCAAGTCCTCGTCCACAGTGGCAGCGGCAGCCTGCGTTCGGATGCCGGCTCGCTCTTCGCGGGCTCTTTGAGCCAGCTGGCGCAAATGCTCCTCTTTCTTCTCCTTTTCCTTCTGGGCCAGCTTTTTCTCGAGCTGCGCCCGCATCTCGACTGCCTCCCGAGCTTTCCTGTCGGCGATGTACAGCGCTTCGGCCAGCTTGGCGAAGTTCTCGTTGATGTGCACCTGCTGCAAGCCACGGCCGTCGGCGGCCAGCCGTTTGTCCAGAGGAACGGTGTAGCCCTTGGCGTTTTTCCAGTTGGAGATGCAGGGCGGGATACGCCACTCCTGCTGCTCCTTTACCGTCACCTTGCGTGTCGGCGAGTGCATGACGGGCGCCGGCGGTGACGGGGGTCCCCGCGGGATTTTCTTGTTGATCTTGAACCTTGGCGGCTCCATAGGGTCTTTTTGCACTTCAACCATCCGGATAATGCGCTGTTTGGCACCTGAATTGAACGACATGCCCTGCTGAGACGGTGTGTAGCGAATGTACTGGGCAGGAGCTGTTTTCTCAGCTGCCCGAACCGGCATTGCTGCTGAAATCTTTGACTGAGTGAGCTTTTCCAAAGCCAACCGTGTATCTTCAGTCGTTTTTTCGATTTCCTCTTCATCTGGTTTCTGGAGAGACGGGTCGTCGTCGGTAGTTATCTCCGATGGCAACATGTCTTGATATCGGTGGTAAATCACCTTGTCTTTCGACTGACCCTGTCGTACAATGACATCATACTTGATCTTTCCTTGGGCATCGATCTGTACTGGAAGTGCATTCGAAGTAGTCTTGTCCTTCTTTTTGCCCATGTCCATCGGATACTGTGCGACATGTATCTCAGGAAAGGCACCGCCATCACCGTAGTCTTCGAGACTTCTGGGAACCCAGCCTTTTCGCATACCGTACGGTGGCGAAGACCGCGTAGTGAGCGCGACATGCTTTGACGGAGCGGCAAGTTTCCTCGCACGGTCTTCATCTCCTCGATCAAAAACAGACTGTGAAGGAGCGGGTAGAAGCGTCTGTAAAGACGCCATTTTTTTTCTATGGTTCTATGTGCTTTGCCAGAGCCAGATCCAGCCAGCGCTGCCACAGCCACAGCGCGGGCCAGTGTCTGCTGCGCGCCTGCACTCAACGCTTCTGAACTAAACCACTTTCTCAAAATTAGTTTACATGAAAAACCAACCAATTGCATTATTTTATGTTATTTTAGTTTATCTTAATAAACGTGTTGCATTATAAAGGAATTTACGAACGTCGTCAAACTAGTGCGGAGCTGCTTTATATGGTTTCCATCGTTCTTGCTGTGGTAAATGTGTGAGACCTGTGACAGTTGCAATTATTTAAGCTATGCTTGATGTTGATAGATGGATAGATATCGCGAAAGAATGCAAGTATTTGCCAGAAAACGATCTAAAGGTGGGCACAATTTTGTAAAAAGCTGGCGCACGTTTGGCGTAGTTGTCAGCTAGCCTCAAAGCGTCATGAATAGGACCTAGTTTTGCCCGGGAATCGATGCTGCGCTGGTTGGGTGGGTGGATGCGAGATATCAGTGGGTGTGATACTCTCTTAACTGCTGTCACCAACCTTTACGAGAGAACACATTGAGCCTGACAACCGACGGCCGTGTGCTAGATCTTGCTGGATGGTAATGAGTGTCGGTATGATTAGCAGACCGTTGGCGTGAACTGACAGCTGCACTTTCTTTTTGCACGACATTGATGTCTGGTAATGGCTGAAATTTTGCTTGGCTTTCACAAGTCGTCACAGCTCTATAATGCTGAGCCTGACTTTTAGGAGAGCTGGGAAGGAACTATGTTTTCGGTCTTATAAGCACACTCTAGCGATGTTGCACACATTACGGTTGTTTTGCGTGAGGCAAGGCGTTCGTTTTACCTTTAAGTCACTCACAAAAGGAAGAAAGAAACGTGCCGCTTAATTGCAATAGTTTAGATGCTTTAATGACGGAAAAATACATGGGCTGAAGCGTTCCCCGTCTTAGCGCACAAGGAAGGCTTCAAACGGGCATACTGTTATTTTCTGTTACCGGGACGTACTCAAATGTACGCGCCTTTTCTGCGCATTTGTGACATAACCGCTAGTTAACAATGTAGGTGCTGCTTCTGTCGCTGCAAGCTGCAGTACATTAAGTTATCGCACGCAGTCATTCAGCCTATAGGAGTATATTAAGTAAGCGTCTCAATGAAAACTTTTTCTGGAACAGTATCGGATATTTCTTGCACGACGATTCATTGCGCTACAATATTGTCATCTATGTGTAGCTGTGGCCCTTGGTTTGGTGTATGTATATGTTGTTACGTATAATCTTTGTTCGGATCTGCATATGTTCTTCGGTAGCATCAAATTACTGTTGTGCATTGTGTTTCGATATTTAGGAACTCCACGAGTCCTACGGAGGAACTTGGACGGCAAAGCGTCTGTGTTCTCAAATTGAAATTTGTTGGATTGTTAGAATTTTGACAAGATGGACAATTAAGCTAGTTGGACTTCTCTCTTGTCCTCCCAACTGGTTTCTGTAGACAGTGTCAGCATGCTCTGCTTCTAGGACTTCATACACTATTGTGATACATTATCATAGGATGTGCTACGCTATCCAAAGAAGCTTTGTGGAAGTCTAGATTTATAAAAGGGAAAGTTGAGATTCACCTTAGGAAACACTGCCTCATAGCACTGTGCACTTGGCCTTAAAGTTTTCCAAACATTTCCCACATGTTCAGTATGAAACCTGCTTTGAAGTGCCTGAACCTTCATATTCTCCAATGGGTTACTTTGGTTTGGGATTTAACTTTTACTGTTCTAATAAAAGTTATGATCATTCACTGCCTACTCTTCCAGAAACTGTGTGGCATTGTTTGCCGGCTGCTGTTGGAAGAATGCAACATTCAACCTGTCTCCACACCTGTCACCGTGTGTGGAGACATTCATGGGCAGGTATGGTGAAAGTTTCATAACGCATGCTTCTGTAGTAATAGATTTTATGAGCACTTCACTGATTTGGTGGTGTCTGTTATAACATATTGCACAGGTTTTCTTAACATATGAGTAGTTCATGAAGAGGTGACCCGCCATGGTAGCTTAGTGGCTATGGCATTGCATTGCTGAGCGCAAGGTCGCAGGTTCGATGCCTGCCGTATTCTGAGGGAGGAGGAATGCAAAAACGTTCGTGTACCGTACATTGGGTGCATGTTAAAAGAGCCCAAAGTGGTAAAAATTAGCTGGGTTTCCCACTACAGTGTGCCTCATAATCATATTGTGATTTTGGCACGTAAAACCCTAGAATTAATTTTATTCATGAGGGGATCACAACACAATATGTTCGCACCGGTATAGCAGTGCCTGTCATTAAACCACTATTATAGGTAAGCACCGCACCTGTATATATGACTTGCACATCAGTAATGCAGAGTCATTCAAGTGTATGCTAGTTATATGCAACACATGTGCTTTAGCCAGTGTACCTGATTTATGGCACGTGGGTGGAGTAACTGCTAAACGTTGGTATAAAGACAGCAGGCCCACCCACATATATTTTGCATGTCTCGTACATGTGTCCCTGGAGGGTGCTTAACGTCAACACATAGTAGGGTCCCTCGGCTATCACTGTACATGTTCTGTGAGGTATGCACATTGTTTAGATAATTTTATTCACCGGAGGTGTGTTTGTTTGACTCACATTCTCATATATTTACTCACCGTGGTGGCTTAGTGGCTACGGCATTGCACTGCTAAGCACAAGGGGGCGGTATCAAACCTTGGCCACAGCGGCAACATTTTGATGGGGCTGAAATGCAAAAACACCTGTGTACCATGCACTGGGTGCACAAGAGTCCCAAGTGGTCAAAATTAATCTGGGCTCTCCCACTACTGTGTGCTTCATAATCAGACCATGGTTTCGGCACCTAAAACCCCTGAATGTGAATTTTTTTTAAACTAATATTTTTGAGATATGCAAAATTTAATGGCAATTTTGCCTTCTTTAATTGAATTCCTGTGTTAAAACGAAGTGTTCTTTTTTAATAATTACCGTAAAAAAAAATGCCTCTTGGCATGTAGTACACTTCTACTACTTCAGCTGGATTAATCTCAGAGGTGAACATTATTAGCAGGACAAATGAAAATGAATATTTGACTAATTATGTATGTTTTGCAAATTAACTTTAAAACTAATTACTTTCTTTACATCACATATTGCTACTTACGTATTGTAGCCAGTGACTTTGAAAGGCATATCCACTTGGAATTGATTCTGTTGATGAAACTAGTTTCGAGATATGTGGTCCCAAAGTTTTGCGATGAAATGTATTGGTATTCCAGCAACTTTTGAGCTTCAATGCATAAAAATGTTTATTAAAGTAAGATCTTGTTAATTAGTTAATTACACATTTCGATTTCCAATGTAAGTGATCTCTGCCTCTTTGAGTAATACAACTCAATAACTAGATTTGTGCTATATGCCACAGGCAATTTTTCAAATTTCTGTAAATGTTAAAACGCCCAACATACAGCACGATCAACACTAATTGACCCATAACCCAAGTCAAATCAATAGTCTAGAATAATCATGCCTTAGCAGGTACTTAAGAGTGATGGTTTGGGCTAGTTGATTTTCCATGAGGCTGTGTGGTACAGTGTTACAGTATCAGGTACAGCTTGAGCACATAGTGTATTTTGTTTAGGTGCTTTATGTATGGTTTGTGGCAGTTCTTTGGTCTGCTTGCAATGTCATCTTAGTTCACCAATCCAAGCAATCGCTCAAAGGGACCAGCACCTGATGTTTAACTTCTTAAGTGTCACTCGTGCCAGTACGCTCTCATGTTTCTGTCCTGCCATGTACTTAAATCAGATAGGAATGTGAAGATCATACCAAGAGAGTATTTGCCATTATCAGTGTAATTTCTTCCTATCTGCATAACCAAAAATAAACCGCTGTGTTTATGTATAAGATCCGAGAAAAAAACCCAGTGCTAGAGGTGTGTCACCTCTGAAAAAACCCGGCAATGAAAGTATTTGAACCTGGCACTGAAAATGTATTTGAATATGCCGCGTAACAGTTGGGCCCGAGCTAAGGCTTCTTCTTAGGTTTTGCGTGGTTTGAGGCTAGTTCAGTGTTCAAAACTAGTCAAAATTATTGACACCCAATGGCTATGACACTGATAAGCAGGGTGGCCAAAGTTTCATTCCTATGTGCGCGGTCGTGGCCGAACGTGAGCAGACTACAGACATCTTCTTCCGGGAGTACGTAATTATTATCGAAATTCAGAAGCAAATTTTCGCTCACTTCAGCCTGTGTATTAAACTGCATCAATAAATACGCAGAGTCACAGTAGGAAGAAGCACACTGATCCAAACACCCTTCTCGATTGGTGTCAGCTATTGGCCAATAGCACCCGTGTAAGGGAACATGCTGTATTACGAAATAAAGTATCCGGAAAAGAGTGAGGAGCAGGCTTCTGTTGAAAAGAGAGCATTTGAGAAGAAAGTGACTTTGCGCTCCACTTGCGAGCTCCACGTACCGCGCACTGCTGCAAAATTTGACTGAGATGTTTACAGCAGGGTATGCTTTCCACAGACTGTTTTTTCACCAAGCCCGAGGGGTGGTTCAGGATTCCTTTAGGAAACTGGCCACCATTGTACAACACATATTAAACCCTTGTTTATTTTTCTTGCTACAAAATTGGGTGCATGTTAGATTTCTACTTAGTTGGATTAACTATGCGCCAATTTGCCCAACATAGTACTCTGCTAAGACACATTTCTACTTTGTTTAGGAGCTTTAGTGATATTTATAAGTCAGCTTTCTACTTTGAACTCGTAGAAAATAGGCATGTTTGATTCGGGGGAGTATTAGTATCGGGCAAATACTGTCATATGAGTCAGCTATGTGTTTTGGCATTTTGTCTGCATTTTAATTGTACCTGCCAGATATTTCAGTTACATTCGTCAGTCCCATCAGGGTTGAATTAATGTAAATCGACTGTATCTGCAGTGTGTAAAAGGTTCTTGCAATAACTGTGGTTACTGTGATTGATCAAGTTTGTCTACACAAGGGCAAAATCTAGGCTTTAAACCAAAATGAGAAACAATTATATGTGTTACAAAAAGATTATGATGCAAGGGAGAAAAGTTGCATACAGTGTGTAGCTCTGTCCACAAAACTGATACATCCATTTGTTACATGCAGTTACGGTTGTATTTGGGATGAGCTTAAAGTGCTACCTAATAATAATCATGCAATGCAATACAGGTGATACTTATTTCACTCTGCATTGGCAGGATCAAGAGGTTGTACTTAGTGAAAATGGTACAGTGTGTGTGTGTATATTCTAGAGTTGAAAAAAATGCATAAGTAAATTAAGCTTAAATGGAAATAACCTTGCCGCTGACACCTTTGCAACTGTGTGAAATGGTGGTGTGCTGTGCGATAACCATACTTATAAAGTCCAAATCTGTGCATGGTTCTGCTGCAGATGGGGCTCATTTATTGCGTAGCATATTGTGCCTTGTCGCTTCACGTATATATATAGTTTCCCTTTGGACTACAAGAAATACTGTTCACAAATATTCCAGGTCACATTTATAATCACTTGTGGGAATTTCACTAGTTTGTTTTGTCTGATATCCAATTTATTCTGAAAAGTTCTATTGCAGCCAGAATTTTATTATTGCATAAAGCTAATCTAAAATTAGATATTGCAAGCGTGCCTGATAGTTAAGAGTTACATAATCTTATATTTGGCATAATTATGTCAATTAAGTTCACTCAGTGTCTAGACCTCCTGCACCATTTTACATTGTGCTGTACCAAAGCCCTCGATTCTCTCGTGCAGAAGGAAGCCCCTGCACCATAGTTCTCGCCTGTGGCTTGGTGCCAGGTAACCTATGCTCCTGCTCTAAATGGGATGCAGCTGAAGGGCACAGTGTCTCTAGTGTTTAACTAGATTAACTCTAAATGTCGGCCAGGGCGATGGTTGATAACACAGCTGGCATTTACAGAGAGTGTGGAAGTGCTTCCTAAACACTTTGGCAGTGTGTCGGCATAGCCAGAGCAGTGTCCGGCAAATCATAAATAGTTGTGGGAACTGCACAGGGATCCAGGTTTTCTAGCTCACTGGATTCGCTGGATTATCCGCTCTGCCATGATGAGCAAGTATAGTCATGGCTCAATGCTTTGGAAGTGTTTAACAATACACTGAAAACATGGACTAAAAACTCGCATTAAAGTTGAAAGGCTGAATTCAGAAAACATGCCACCACACTGATCCATGAAGCTAAATAGATGACATGGCTTTTATCTCAACACTCTATTCAAAAGTGTGTGCAACATGCTGCACCGGCACCTTGGGCTCCACCTGAACTTTTTGAGCACCGGGGCTCCGAACCACACGTGAATCGAGCAATACCTTTATAAGTGGAACACAGTGGTACTTTACACACAAAATTAAAAAAAAAAGTTCTTACTTGATTTTTTTTTTCTGACAAATTTTATTATTTTAATCATATGGCAAATTTGTCTACACGCAGTTATTTCTGTATTTTCAGTTTTACGACCTTGAAGAGTTGTTCCGAACAGGGGGGCAGGTTCCTGAGACAAACTACATATTCTTGGTAAGTTTCTTTCTTTTTCCTTGGGTATTTATTCCATGTGCTTCAAAAATGGGTGGCAGATATTTGTTTTCTTTATAACAGAAGTGGGCTGCTGATATTTGTTATGTTTGTTCAAGTACTGTTTGTGCTCTACCAGGGGGACTTTGTAGACCGAGGCTACTACAGTTTGGAAACATTTACTCGTCTTCTGACCCTCAAGGCTAAGTGAGTTTTTCACATTCTGTTTATTATTGCAGCGGGTTACATTCATTTGTGTGTCTAGCATGTTCATTCCGAGATCTGCAAAGGGTTGCCTGTTGCACGAATTGCTTTCTTGCACACTTTTCTGTGGCAGATGCAGGCTGCTATGTACACTGAAGAGTGATAGAAATGCCAGCGTGAATTTATCCTGCAGTGTGTCTGTGTGGTGAGAGTGCTTTCTCTGGGGATCTTTTCTTGAAATGCCATAAACGCATGATGTCAAAAAACAATAAAATTCACAGAAACAAGCAGTCTGATGTGGCAACACTAATGTGGTCCAGAATATGAAGGGAATGGCATTTCCCAGCTCCTCTCCAATATTGCATCTTAAATATTTGCCTTGCTAAGTATGACTTAGCCTGTCTTTTTAGACAGGCGAAGTCTTTTTTTCCTCACATGAAAAGAAAGAAAAGGTCCCTCATCCATTGGGTATCTTTATTAAGTTTATCAATCGATTACATCCACAGTGACCCTGACAGCAGCAGTGGCGTTAATTCATAACGACAAAACTGTGGAGCTTGTAACAATTCACAAAAGTTTGTTGTGCTCAGATCTGGACTACGTTGAATTACTGAATTTCTGAAACAAAATGTTCATGTCCTGCATTTCAAAACAAGTAGGTCTGGTTGTAAAGGATAACACATGCTGAAGTTGGGTTTTTACCACTGTACTAATGACTCCCCAGAGTCATGTAATTGGTGCGTCTTAGAGGTGCTCTATAGAACTTTAGGCCAAGCTAGATCAGTAGGTTACGCTATAGAAAGAGTGACTGGCAGCCTTTGCCCAGAACAGTCTTGGTATGCCACAAAATGACAGTGAAAGATAAGTGGCTGCACCGTGTTAAAATTTGAGGCAGCTCCGGATGGCTATGATTTTGGCAACATATGATTGAGGGTAGTTGAATAAAAATGTATAAAAAATTATTCCACTGGACTTTACAAATATATGATCCAAGCATCCTATATTATGAAATCTGAAATATTGCACACCAATATCATCAGTGCTGAGGTTTGAAGGCTGTACTTATAAAGAAAAGCTCGGTATAATTGTTTTTCTCTATTGGTGAATATATTTTCACCACACAAACTTGAGGGCTTCCAAAATTAGTCTACCAGCCTACTCACATTTACTCCGTTTCAGTATATCTTTAAGCTGTGACTGAATTTAATAATTGATGCCGTTTTATTCATTTTTTTGTTCCATTTGTTTAGTGTGAGATAAACAATGAGAATTGCTTTTCTGCAGCGATTGGTCACCTCGTTAGGCAATATAAAGCTAGTTGTTGGTGTTTCTGCTAAGGTGTTTCTTGTTGCATTTTAATGCTAGGTGGCCTGACAGGATCACACTTTTGCGTGGGAACCACGAGAGTCGACAGATTACCCAAGTGTATGGATTTTATGGTATGTTTTCATTTTTAACTTTGCTTGTTGCGTAGAAAAGCTGCTGTCGACAAAATTTGAAATAAGAGAACCTGGAACTGCAAAGCATTTGAAATAGTGACCACAGGTTTTGTGGCTGCCTGCTTTGGGTATTGAAGACCTGCTCATCATTTGCAGGGATAATTGTTTCATTGAGCTTGTTAGGAAATTTTCTTATAATTTCGTGGGGGCTGTGATGCAAAACATTTGGTTTTCTTTCGCACGTTTGCTTAGTGAAATGCTCGCAATAAACACATTCAAACAAAGTAAAATTTTTACTCCTAGTGTGGTACTTAGCCGATAAAAGCCTTGTGCTACAGTCATACACTGGTTACCACGAACTGCAACTGGTATGTACAAAAGTCTTTCTATTGGATGTTGTTGCTGTTCAAAACTGTAGCGGATGGCTGAGTTATTCTGGTGTGGGGACAAAGCATTTAGCCACCTGATCATAAAGTCCTTCATTTCACAGCAACACCTGTGTAATGTAGTTGAACGGAGAGCTAAAATTACTTCGTTACAACTGCTTCTCATGTTCATGGCTTACATTGCCCGTTGAGGAGGAGGTGAAGTGGTTAAGGTGAAAGTTGTAAGTTACCACTAGGTAAGCTGAAGCTAACGTGAAAGTCAGCAGCACACCATTGAAGGACCAGGCAAAATTGTTTTCAGCTGGATCTTAATGAGGTGACTGCTTTCTCTAATGCAGCTGTCAAGCTGATCTATTTTCGCTGTTGTCGTGCACGTAGAAGTAGCAATGGAAGACTGTAAGCCACTTATTTTATACAACACTCACCGCTGTGTGCGAGTGGATGATTTGTGCGAGTGGACCGCAACTGCCGTCGTGCGCTTCTCTCCATGAGTCTCCTGTCACCCTTCCATCCCTCCAAACACAAATGGGCAGCACCCATAGCTCTGAACCGTGCCACCTTTCGAAACACGAATGGACCACGCCAACTGCACTGACAACGCTGCTGGCGCTGCTCTCAGATTGCTCGTTGGACCCTCACAGTTGGTTCTTTATTCTATGGCCCTCATTTTTCGCAATTCTGCTAACGAATTAAGTCGCTCGTGCTTGTCTTTGTTTGTTGCATCAAAGTTGTTCCTGGCCACATTGTTTCTCAGCCTTGGTTGTCTTGCCGCCGAAACAGAACATAGCTGATCTGCCTGCTGATCATCAATAATGCACAATGTTGCTGGTGAAAAGAAAGTGCGCTACTATAGATTTGGAAATAAAGTGCTAACTGATGAGGCAATTGTCGTGAACGTGCTTGCATCGGATAGTGACAGTGACGGCCATGACGACAGCGCTGACGCAGTAGGGCAGGCTGCCTCAACATTGTCCCTGCGGGAGGTCCTGTAGATGATTCAGTCACTCAGGGCCTTGTTCTCGCGAGGGACATTCTGCTTCACTACGTGGAGCACCAGGATGCTTTGGAGAAGCATGTCGGCAAGCTTCGCGTAAGGCAAGCAAGACTGACGGACATGCAGTTTTCCCGTGCAAGCCAGTGGGAAGTACGTGGCGACATGCTTGTGGCGATCACGTCCCAGCGTTTCTTCTGGATTTCTCGAGCCAAGATGCTGCTGCGGCAACTTTCCCGAATTTTTAAAAGGCACTTTTTGGGGCCACCAAAGTGACGCCTTGGCGGAGCTTGTATGCCACTTGTTGCCCGTGACCCTTCTCTGCAGTTATAGCAGTGCCATTCTTGAACGGCGACAGCAGTGGCTTGTTAATAACATGTGATCAGAGCAGGCAGGAATCGGAGTTAAACAGTTAAACAAGTCAACGCAATCTACTCGGTGGCTATGGTGTTGGGTTGCTGAGCACGAGGTCGCGGGATCGAATCCTGGCCACGGCGGCTGCATTTCGGTGGGGGCGAAATGCGAAAACACTTGTGTACTTAGATTTAGGTGCACGTTAAAAAACCCCAGCTAGTCGAAATTTCCTGAGTCCTCCACTACGGCGTGCCTCATAATCAGAAAGTGGTTTTGGCACGTAAAATCCAATAATAAAAAAAAAAGAGTCAACACAATCGGAAGCTGGATAGAGGAAGGTGGTGGGTAAGAGAACTGGCCTCCCCACCATTATAGCTTTCTCGGAATAGCTACACCATCCCCCATTTTTATTTGTTTTCATCCCACCTGCTTATAACAATTATTGGTTATAACAATGGAATTTTCATGGCACTTGAATATTGTTATAAGTGGATTCAACTGTAATTGCTTATCAGGTGGGATGTTCATCATATTTATTATTAAAGACTTGCAGTAGATCGGAAGGGATTTTCTTTTTCTGATGGTACTTGGAATACAATGCATATAGGCCTGTCCTACATTTTGATCCCACTACATTGTTATATCTTGTTTTATGTTTGGTTCTATATACAATAGCTGATGCAGCAGTATGGTCATTATCAGTGTGAACTGGATTTTACTGCGACAGCAGTAAAGAGATTGAAACTCGCTTTTTTTCTGTACATCCATTCCATTATACTACAATTGTCATGCTACCCCTTTGCCAGCACCCTTTCAAACAGCATAGAAAAACAAATTTGTGCGCTACTACTACATGCACTAGGGAGCTGGAGTGCATTCACAACTGAGCTATTGCACAACTTTTGCAGTAGGCAGTTAGTGTGTGATTTGTAGTATGTGCAATGTACAGTAGTGTCCATGCATGTATTTCTGAGGCAGCATCTGGAAACACTTGTGCAGCATAGTTGTTACACTATGCAGCAATTGATTGCAGTGTGGTGTTTATGATAGCGGTCACGGTCATTGTTGCATACAGCTGGGGAAGTTCACACAGGGTAGGAGGGGTATTGCACAAGGTTGAGGGCATTGCGGGTAATTAAAGTAATAACTGCAGTCGCAATGAACGAGTTCCGAGGCAGTGAATTGATGAAGTTTGCTGATTTTTTTTTATCAGCATCTCCCTGCCAGGTATTGACATGTAAGGGCATTTTGAATAATACATAACAATGTGAAGCCTTGTGACCTGTGGTGTTAACAAAAACTTGGATAACTTAATTTGTACTTCTGCTCGCTTCACCAGCTCAAGGGCTGACTTGAACACTTTACACATGCGACACAACATGCGACTTAAACTGTGACAAGATCAATAATCTCAACTGCATCTTACTAAAGTGCTTATGGCATTCCTGCAGGATACAGGCTTAAATGAGACTCTGTAAATAACTTTGTGTTAGTGCATTTACAGTAGTGTGTCTGTGTGCGAGTAGGTATGTGTGCTTTTTGTTTTAAAGCCAAGCTTTCTTTGCCTCTTCCTTCAACTTTCCCACTGTTGCTGCTGCTGTGGCTGCTGCTGTCAGGCACACCGCGTCGGGGGGGGGCCACAGTGTGTGCATACATGACAGGAGCGAGTCGGAGAGGAAAGGCAATGCTAGAAACTCGTTTTCGCCTCACTGCATTGAATGTGCAAAATGCCCTCTGGAGCTCCCTGGCTGTCACCACATTAGCCTCTGGACAGCTGTAATTATCCGTGACTCCCCTTAGAAGCATTGCAGAAACTGCAGCGCTTCCCTTTATACTAAGGTGAGAGTCCAGAGAGAACGTAGATAGAACTGTAGGGAGAAGGGAGAAGAGGCAGTTCCCATACAAGGTAGGGGGTTGGGGGTGGGGGGGGGAGGTGACGTAAGAAGGCAAGCAAACCCTACTACTATACGATGGCAGTTGCGAGGAAACGGGATAAGCTTAAGTTCAAGGTAAGGTACAGTACGTTGCTGCTATTTCTGAAAAATAACACCATGCAAACATGTCAAGTGGTCAAACTACGCAGGGCGTGCAGAAACAGAGCCGCATTAATTAAAGCGCACCGCAGGATCCAGGAGACAGTACGGAAGTAATCGACTGTCAAATCAACACTTGTGTGCCCGCCACATTAGCTTTGTAGCTATGGCATTGCTAGAGGCCGTGGATTTAATCCCAACTACGGCAGCCGCATTTCGATGGGGGTGAAATAGAAAACGAACGTGCACTTAGATTTTGGGACACGTTAAGGAACATCATGGTGTCAAAATTAATCCGGAGTCTGCCACTACGGCGTGCCTCATAATCTGAGTGTGGCTTTTGCACGTACAGCCCCATAATCCAATTCCAGTTTAATACATCTGCCACAATGCGATGTGCCATGTGAGGAAATAACAATGTTCAACCCTCTCGGAGGTTATAAAATATGGCGCACAACAATGCCTCAAGCAAACTACTCTCCATGTGTGTTCTGTGTGCTACACAGACAAACAGCAGTGGTGCACGCAAGGTAACGTTTAACATCCACTCACCACTGTCGTGTTAGCCTAAACGTTGAAGAAATTAAGCTTTAGCTGTCAACATCACCGCTAATTATCGTCAATCAAAGCATCCAGCACAGAAAGCTTCGCTTACATCGATTCCCACAGTGCTTGTTATCTGCATAATTTTTATCTCTGCCTTTCTTTCACCCCTTAACATCTTGGAGTAGCAAGCCAGGCCTATCACTGGGTTAATCTGTTCAGATTTAAACTTTCTCTCTGTCTTGGTTGTGACTAATGTTGGGCTAAATATGTTTACAAGATCATTTTTATTTTTATATTGTAGATGAATGCCAAACTAAGTATGGGAATGCAAATGCCTGGAAATACTGCTGCAAAGTGTTTGACCTCCTGACCGTGGCTGCTGTAAGTACCCCATTCATTTTTCTTTAATGTGTATTTTGACCCTTAAAGCTGAGAAACAGTAGTCCGGATGTGTTAGTATATTGTATTGCAAGCTTGGAAGAAATATTCAAGCTATCAAACTGGAAAGGTTTAGGAGTAAGGATCAACGATGAATACCTCAGCAACCTTCAGTTTGCCGATGACATTGTTCTGTTCAGCAACACTGCGGACGAGTTATAACAAATTATTGAGGACCTTAACAGAGAGAGTGTAAGAGTGGGGTTGAAGATTAATATGCTGAAGACAAAGATAATGATGAATAACCAGGCCAGGGAACAAGAATTCAGGATTGCCAGTGAGCCTCTAGAGTATGTGAAGGAGTACGTTTACCTAGGTCAACTAATCACAGGGAACCCTGACCATGAGAAGGATATTCAAAGAAGAATAAAAATAGGTTGGATCGCAGACATTGTGAGCTCCTGACTGGTAGCTTACCGTTATCATTGAAAAGGAAGGTATACAATCATTGCATTTTACTTGTGATGACATATGGGGCAGAGACTTGGAGACTGACAAAGAAACTTGAGAGCAAGTTAAGGACTGCGCAAAGAGCGATGGAACGAAGAATGCTAGGCATAACTTTGAGACAGAAAGAGAGCGGTTTGTATCGGAGAGCAAACAAGTATAGACAACATTCTAATTGACATGAAGAGAAAAAAATGCCGCTGGTCAGGTAATATAATGCATAGAGTAGATAACCATTGGACCATTAGGGTGACAGAATGGGTACCAAGAGAAGGGAAGGGTATAAGAGAAGGGAAGCGCAGTAGAGGACGACAGAAGACTAGGTGGTGCAACGAAATTAGGAAATTTGCGGGTGCTAGTTGGAATCGGCTGGCCCAGGATAGGGGTAATTGGAGATTGTGGGAAGAGGCCTTCGTCCTGCAGTGGACATAAGATAGGCTGCTGCTGCTGCTGGTGATGATGATTGTGAATTTTGAAATTCTGTTTCAGATAATTGACGAGCAAGTACTCTGTGTTCATGGTGGATTGTCACCTCAGATCAAGACACTAGATCAAGTACGAACAATTGAGAGGAATCAGGAGATTCCCCATAAGGGTGCCTTCTGTGATATCCTTTTTACTTCTGTGAAAATGACACTGTATCGTACTTTTATGGAAAAATTTTTAATGATACAATAATTATAAAAATTTGACAGCTGTGATTGCCCAGCTTTAAGAAGTTGTTTTATGGTGGTTTGATAATTGGGGCTCATACAAAAGCTATCCTAATAGTTATTTTGCAATGTGCTTTACATGGAAAAAAAAATGGATGACACAAATGCAGGTACAAAAGTGTAAACTACCAAATGTTTTATGGCAGGAGAGTGTTTTGTAGATGGTGGTAGGTGGGTGCTGTCAAAACGTTTGTGAACATTACAAGTCAAAAAGAGCTTTGAGATGAACTTGGAAAACAAGAAAAAAGAAGCAGGGAAGAAAGCACAAAAATCCCTTATCAAGTTAAGGTAAGAAACGTTGGTTGTCCACATTTTACCTGAGTGTGCATGCTGGACCAATTAGGTTTTTGCCATTAACCCTTTGAGGGCCGGGCATATCAGGCATTTCCACTTACCATGTCTGGGAGGTTTTTCCAATGCGAATCAAATTCAATTTACACTGAAGTAACATGTTATCATACATAGTTGCATTTATTGGCCAAATGTTGCTCAACATTTCACAAAATTTTTTGGTCATATTAGCAAATAAAAAAAGGGTTATGCTAATTGTTAATTTTAATTGGAGTAATTAGCATGTCATAAAAATTAGTGTGTGTTATCTTACCAACAGTGAATCAGAATTTACTAGAAGTTCTTGAATGTAGATATCACTCAAGATCCGCGAAAGCTTTGTGCTCCAGTAAGCTGTGGTTGAACTTGAGACGTTCATCATCTGAGCAACACTGACTTGTAAACTTTCTCATGCCACCCCTCGGATGAAAGTAAAAGCTGCTATGAAATTTTAGTTTAACCAACTTCTGTACATAAATTGTGACTGGCACTAAGGGGTTTCATAATTGTGAATTATCTCTTGAAAGGCAAAAAGAAGTCAACAGAAATTAGCTCTGACTTGGAAAGGGGTGTGCACAGATGCCCGGATAAGATAACTTGTGCTCGTCACCTAAAGGGCACAGGCCATTTTTTGCATATTAGATACAATATAACACCAAAATAAAGCAGTATTCAATCGGGAGAGAAATTTCTTGCTTTGCAGCAAGGAGTGGGTATCACTTGACAGCACTGCCAGAGTACGCAGGCATTAGCTGCAGCTTCTGCAATGTGTTTCGGCAAGCATTCACGCATAATTATCACAGCTCAGAGGCCATTATGGTGAAACTCGGGGCATTCTCGTTGAAAATGTCTGTAGGCTGCTAAAACATTCTACCAGCATTGACATCCCTCAGTCCCTGTACAGGCCGCGTCAGCGAGGGAGCAGTGTGACGGCTCATGACATCATGAATCCCTCTTTTCATCGAGGGCTTGCCCATGTGAATGCCATTTAAAGAGCAGAGCTTTAGGCTTTGTATTGTAATTATGTATGTTTATACCAAGCTTGCACACACACTTGCTTGTTGCAAAAATTAAACACTCTTAAGCAGTTAAAATAATCTTCCTAGAGGTCAGATGTTTGGGCATAAAGTATTTAATTTTAGGTACCTAAGAAATGCAATTGTAATGGGTCTTCAGATTTGAAATTAATGCCCACAGAGAAGTTCCTTCTGTAAGCATGTTGCTCGCTTATAGCATGAGCTGATTTGAGTAAAGCTTTGCAGTTACATTCATGAATTAAACTTAAGAAATTAAGGACACTTCTGTGGAGAATTGTGCAACTACTGTGATGGCCTTCTCGTTGTGCTTTCCTGTCTTCGTGAGCATGGTTTTCTGCCGTCAAACCAGATTGCACACCTGGTTTTTAGCTTTCAAGTGTCTAGCAAAAATTTCAGCCATACAATGGATGTGATAATGTTCACTGGCACAGCAATGTGACTTGAGTCAAACTGAAAGCAGTCTGTTTTCAGCATCGTAGAAGCTAGCTTGCTGTCTAGGATAGGCATAATTTGGTGTGGAGCAGCTACTTAAGCTTGGATGGTCTCTGTGATAACTACTTCGACTGGTAAATGCTTATTTATTACACTAGACAGAATCATTTTTCAAGGAACAAAAATGAACTGCATAAAAAAATCAAGCAGGCCATTTGCATTAGATGTGTGTTATGTTCCATCCAATATTACAAAGAATGTGCATTAACTCCCAAGTCATGTATCAAGTGTTTTTGGAGTAGTGTACAGTAAACTTTCAAGCTTTGCAAGCCGTTGCAATCCTTATCTGCACATACATCTTGTTTGGTCTGACCCTGAAGACGTGGACACATGGTCAGTAAGTCCACGGGGGGCTGGCTGGCTTTTTGGTGCCAAGGTTACCCATGAGGTAAGAGTTGTTTGTGTGCAATAGATGTCAAATAACCTCTTTGTACCATAGTATGGAGGAGTGCACGACTACTTTTGAAGCTACAAATTGTCTATTTGTGAAGTTTTGAGAACACAAAGCTGCTTTCTCTACATGGTGTCCAAATGTCTGTGGCTTCCAGAAAAGCTTGTATTGGAAACATGTTGCCGTGCCACATATTTTCACAAATGATGCTTTTCAGAGTGCAGTGGCAACAATTTTTACCGCCTTGTGGGCTCAAGATAGCTTTCTGTAACAGAGAGAAGCACAGTCCACATGCCAGTGCGTATTTTGTAAACAGCTGCTTCAAGCGTGCAGTTATTCATAAGCATTGCCATTGCAATCAGGAGCACAGCATTCAAAGGCTTTGGACAAGTGGACTGTACTTTGTTGAGTCTTCCTTAATATCATTGTTAAAGGAACAATTAAGGGACGCAGTAACTCTATTAAACATTATTAGCTTATCTTTCATGAACCCTTCAGTGTTAATGTGATCGATAGTATAATTAGTGGCCAAGAAAGAAGGTACTAATCACAATTAAATGCCAAACTCACCTTTCTCAGTTTGCTGTGTGTGTAAGGCATGGTGGAATTGTCACAATTTTTATGACCTCTAAAGTTATACATCTGTTGAAGTGTTTGTGGACAACACACTCTTAGTCACTGGCACTGGTGTCCGGAGCCAAAAAATGTAATGAAAGCTGCACACTGTTCTGCATTAGTATTTCAAATGCTACAGCTGTCTATGACCAGGCATCATGCTTGGTCATCAGCATTCAGAGTGGCAACTCAAAACGTCTTGAAATCTTCTGCCTTCATGCTTCTTATGTTATCGTACTCGTTTTGATTGAACCCCTTTCTTCTCCTGACTGTAATATTTCTACAACCTGCCACATAACAAAAGCTGACACTAGTTTTCCTCTCTTACCTTGTGTGCTTATGTTTTAGAATAGGGGCCCAAATGAGTTTTGTGCGTGCAGGAATGAAATATGCATAAAGGGGGACACAGTGCTAGACTTGCCGAAAGTCTTGCTTTTGGCGCACTGCTTGGTTTTAAGAAACAAGCTTGTGTCACAGTGGAAAAATAAAAATTATAAATTTCATACGTACTAAGTGCTTTGTGAATATAATTTATGAGCATGGTAATATAAATAAATATATCAGCCTGCTCAATGCTTAGCATTAAACACTGATTCATTTTTGTCCTTTCACCTAGCAACAGTTAAAGCCTCCCACTTTAGGCGTGTCAGCTCTAAAAATTGACAAACACTCTAAGAAATGGCAATTATTTATCATTCAGTCTGTTATTGATATGAGGGGAGAGAAAGTGATGGCCTGTATCATTTGTTGCTTGCAACCGTTCAGATTGTTCAGGAGTTGTAGCAGTTGGTGTGGTGCCAGAGCTGTTGCTTTGCCATGCACTGCCATGTTGATGCAAAGCTTTTGAGACAAAATTCTGAATTTGAACTAGTTGGTTAGGCATTGTATTTACAGGGAAAAGTGCTAAGCATGGGACAAGCAAGCGGCAATCCGTGTCTTAAATTTTCTGCTGTTCTTGCAGCCTACATCGGTGTAATATTTTGCAGACACAATCATCACTGCATGATCAATGCAGTGCACTCAATGCTCAAACCTGGTGAGGGGCGACCCTTTAATGAAATTTTTGGTCGAGTACACTGGGAACAATGACACAAAGTATTTTATCACATACTTTGGGAATGAGTATCTTGAAACTGGTGTCATCCTCAGACCCGCCGTGGTTGCTTAGTGGCTATGGTGTTGGGCTGCTAACGCAAGGTCGCAGGATAAAATCTTGGCCACGGCGGCCACATTTTAAGGAGGGCGAAATGTGAAAGCACCCATGTACTTATACTTAAGTGCACGTTAAACAACCTCAACTAGTCCAAATTATTCCGGAGTTCCCCTCTACGACATGCCTTATAATCAGATTGTGGTTTTGGCAAGTAAAACCCCATAATTTAATTTTTAGGTGTCATCATCAGGATTCGTTCTAAGTATTTATGACGCATATTCATCAGCTACGTACAGTTTGTAAATTGCAATATGTGTTATAAAGAATTGTTCAAAAGTTCTTTAGCAAAATGTTCGTAATTATTTTTGATTATGCAGTTAGATTTCTCGTGCAAATAATGTCTGCTTTTTAGACTAATCCAGCTCAATAAGCAGAATTGGGCAGCATGCCACAACCGACTGTAAAAAATTATATTAGCAATATAAATGAACATCTAGTGTGTGTATGTGTGTGTGGCACACATTCTCTCTCATACACACACCAGGTGCTTTCTTTATGGGATACTCATTAAATAAATATGCGTATCTAGACCCCTCCCATTTTTGCACATAGACTTACATGGCTGAGCAGAAATTAACAAGAAAGATTTCAATAATTACGTAGAATGACAACTTTTTAATTACTAAATTCAGGGCACATGTTGTAGCTGTGAAATTGAAGCTGAGGATTAGTAAAGTCATGTCTGCTCAACAATCATAAGACTTGCACCACTTTTGAGCTAGTTGCTCCCAAAATCTGCCAAGCAATGCTGTGGCATTCCATTTAAGATTGTCCCAAATAAAGGCATGATTTTGGCCAACTGAACTAGAATGTTGATGTATTTCATATATACTGTACTATATTAGGAGTAGTGGGCTGTGGGAAGGCTCCGCAGTGAAGCAGTTTTCCCAGAAACGTACAGGTGGCGCTGCTGCGCCTTTCTCCTCTACACTTCATGCATGCACATCGGATGTCTCCTCGCCTGGCTGGAAAAACGAGTTTCAATATGATCTACCGCATTCTCTAATATACAGAAGAGGGGTAAAGAGGGAAAGAAACCGAGTTGCTTTGTTTTCTTGTCTTGTTCTTTTTTTCTTGTGAGGACACAAGTTCAATGAGTTCCATTGGTACAGGAGAGTCCAAGCACGTGCCGGTGGCATAATTGGCTTATCGGAACCTGCACCAAAAAGAAAGCATTCAGTGTACACACAGGTTTAGTTCTGCAGAGAGCGCTTTATTTGCACATAAAAAAATGGGCTGCAATCCACACTGTAAAGGTGGTTCGACAGTGCAGCTGTAAACGACAACTAGAACAATTACCCATTGTGACGCAAGTTGAAATTATTCACGCGGCGACATTCACATGCACTTTACCTAGTTATTACGTTTCAACGGCCTGCGACTTAATTGGCTTGTGTCGCTACTTTGTGCACCTACAAAGAGTGAGCCAGAGAGAAGAGAAATTCGCCGCACCTCGTATGCATGCTGCTCGTCCATTATTCGTGTGTGTCACAACACAAATCAGTTGCTAGGCGGGTTCTTCTTGCATGTATAAAAGTGTAGTTACGTCACTCCCTGCTTTGTATACAACAGTCAAGCTGCTGTCGCCACGACAGCGAACCCAGCGGTAATCTTTACTGGGAAACGTATGCACGGAGCGCTACGTGATTCGCGTTGCACGTAGGCGTAGGAGTGTCTTATCATCAATAATGCACGTGGTTCGGATGCTTGTTTTAAGCTTGTTCTTATTGAAACACATGCTGTTCTGTATGTTGCATGCGTGATTCCAGAGAATGTATGCAGTGTTCGCTTCCCTGTGGTAAGTGCTTGTAGCCTCTGCCTTACAGAGGTATGAGCCATAGATGATGATAGTTTTCTGTCGACGTTACGCCACAAAGAAATCCCAGGATCCTAGCTATAGACAACTTTGCTGTAAAACAGGACGAAAAGACTCATGCAGCGCCTGTTTCGATTTTTCCATGGTGTGTGAAAGTGGTTCTGATATTAACATACGGCAAACATACGTTCGGCAGACATGCACTGTCGCCTTGTGTTCTTCCAGAGTTCATGAAGACAGTCTTTTCGATCGTGACAGCCGTCGATTGAGACACATTCCATAAGTCAAATGGCATGTACTGCACGTCGATTGCCGGCCTATCCGTTTGAAGCAAGGTTTCTTAGAAGAGCCACACACTGCAGGTTTTGTGCACACCTCTTTCACGTGCTGGCACCTTCGACAGGTACTTGGGAACATTGGATGGTCAGTACTGCGTCCAGTGAAAACGAGGTGAAAACATGGTATCCACACTGCCTTTCCATCAATGACGTGAACATAGTCTCGAAATACGTACTTTTCTTCGAACTGTAGCTCACGCACAGCTCCAGGGGCTTATTAGCATGGTGAATGTTCCGATTGCAAACACAGTGTCTTTCGTCGTCCTTGGGGACATTAAACAACTTCGGCATATTCTTCACGCTGCTATACCCACTTATGCAACTGGGAGCGAAGCAGTAGTTCTTCCGACGAGCCTTCGTCATGTCACCTCATCAGTCAGAGAAAAAACTGCACATGAAATAACAAACGTGTGCACAAAACACAGAGCAACACAAATACATGGACGAGTGCAGGTGACGGCCAGCGCGCGAGTGCAGCGGTGGCACGGTGGACCCCAGGTGAAAGGCTCCATAGTGCCGCCTCGTGGCCGCAAAGATTTTCCGGATTTTCTGCTTCACGCGCGTGCATTGCCCGTGCCACCCGCTCGACCCACTACCCCGACTCTAGTACAGTATAATTTCGTAGCACGTTTTAAGGCTGGATATCTCATAAGTGGTGTTAGACTTGCAATTTCGGCTAGACAAGCATAACTTCAAAACTCAGGGTGTCTACCAACCAGGAAAACCGTGATTTTCAGGGATTTTGAATAGTCTGGAAATACTCAGGGAAAACTCGGGGAATTTGTGCTTCTATCAGGGAAAATTAGCTCTAATTTTATTGAAAGGGGATGAAAGTCGCGGTAATGCTGGTTCGCGTAACAGAGAAGGATTGTAACGATAGGTCTTTTGACGCCGTGTCGTTGGCTGGAGGAGTTGCCAGTGTACAGTCAACGACCGACTTTCCGGACGCCCGATAATTCGCACGGCTTTGCTGCACCATAGAGTCAATGTATAAGAATGTCTGAAATTTCGGACACAAGAACCCTTCGCCGTTCGATTTTCCAGACTTTTTGATGTGACCGCAGGTCTGGAACGGCATTAATCAAAGCCACCACTGCTGCTGTTTTTATTACCCCGCTGCCGTGCTAAACGCTCGGCCTAGCAGCTTCAACGTTCGCTAGTAAGCTTCTTGCCGTTCGGCGCCTTCTTTTCAATTGAAAGAATTCACTGCTGTAAGGAATGGCACCGACTCCGTCTTTGTAGCCCACGCAATTGGCTTAGAAGCCCAGAAAGCATGGCGCACTGCATAATGCTGGTTCCCGAAAGTCAGCTTCGCCTCTATGCAGAAATGTTACGCAGTGAAGCTTACGGAACATTATTGCGGTGAAGCATAAGCGTGGGAAGGGGCAATTGTCACGGGACGCAGTATCCATTCCTTAATTATATGCGCGTCCACCCGGCATCTCCTGTCACAGTACAAGCACCGATGTGCCGAATAAGTGTACTGGTAGGCCTTTTCGGATGTGCCTGTGGCGATTTGAGTCCTGAACGGCAGTAAAAGACGTGCGTTCATTTTTTTTTAAGTGCCCGATTTTACGGACGTTAGTGAGTCCGAAAAATGGGATGTTGACTGTACAACTGACGAAGAGAATGCTTCAAATGGTCCGTGGGGCGAACGCGCGGTGGAAGGAGGATGAGAACAGAAAGGACCTATGCATTAAAGAATGAACGGGAAAGGAAGCGTGCTGCCGCTTCTTTCAAGGAGCTTGAGCTTAAAAAAACAGTGTTGGCTGACGCCGAGATGCAGGTGTCCCTCATCCAAATCAAAATAAACTCTTTAAAGCAGTGAAACGCAACACTGAGGCATTGTGCATAGGCTGAGTATGTCAGGACATTTGAGGTTGACACATCAGCTGCCGAGAGAGAATCTCACTTGTGACAAAGTTCGGGCCTCTTACCAATGAGCTTGCTATCAGTTGATAAAAATAGCTCATATCCCCTTTAGTTACGGCATCCACATTTGTGGACATGACCTACTTTTGCCATTTCTGTGCAGTGGTAGCAAGGAATGGCAAGAAGCAGTGGTAGCAAGAAGCTTAGGCCAAATTGAACATTCTGATAACCTAAATTACTTCCATTTTGCTTCTGAGTGATATGTATCAATACAGAGTACCGCTTTGGTGGAGGCACTACCATATTTTATGTGATGCTTGACTCAGGTGGGGCACGTCGTTATCAACCTTGGAATGTGTGTGTGTGTGTGTGTGTGTGTGTGTGTGTATATATATATATATATATATATATATATATATATATATATATATATATATATATAATACTTGAAATGCTTGAGGCCAATAAATAACTTGTGCATGTAAATCGAGTGGGGGATTTAATCCTTTTTATGAAGGAACATAGCATGACTGACTTTACAATATTCAAGAATTTAGTTACTCTGTAATTAGAATGACTCATCATAAAATGCTCAAAGAGTCATTCTACCACCTTGATTTCCTCTCAGTGGAGTCTCAAGCACCACCTATGTTTCACACATGTATCGACAGTCGATCATAATTTGTGACTGAAGGGGATATTCGAAAACAATTGTTTTTGTATGCATCTCCTTTATATTCGTATTTGAGTATGTTCGACTTGATTTGCAATTACTTTTACCATTTTTTTCAAAGATATTTTATTCGCTGTGCATTTTACTAACCCTTCCCTTCTGATTTCATTTTGAATAAAATAAATGCTACTGTTTACTGTTCAAACTAAATTAAGTTTTTTAAAAAAATTTTTTAGCATGCTTACTAGAGTGACAGCATCGGGCAACATGGTGTCATCCTGTCTTGACATAAAAAAAAATTCTGTATCACTCTGGGAGTTTTGCAAAGGCACTCGGGGAAAACCTGGAAAACTCTGGGAATTTGGTAATGTCAACTTGATAGACACCCTGAAAACTGCTCAGCCTCAATTTTGCAATTAAAACATGCTATGGAAAAAGTTTGACACTTTCGGAAAACTCTGCCTTTTGGAAAGACAGAAATGCAATATCCGGAAGTCTTAAGAAGGAGCCATATTATGACAATTGTTTTCTTGGCACTCATCATCCCCCAAATACTTGAGATTCTGCGCTTTGGTTAATTGTACAATTTTGTGACAAATTTAAATGTCAAGCTTAGTCAGTGATACATTTTAAATTTCTAAAGGGCTTGAAAATTTCTGTAAGTATTCTTGATGTGGGTAAAAAAGGGTTAATAATACATACTTTTATGTTTTTAGTCTTCGGGCCAGTTGATGTGCTAGAAAGTGTTCTTTTGGGATACACTTGCATACTCGGTGCTAGATAAGGTTTGTTAGCTTATTACAACTCGGAATTCGGGATGCAGTGGCTTAGAGATGTGCTTGTGACATATCAGTACAGCCTTTGCCAAAAGAAACAAAGCCATTGTCCACACGACAGCTGCAGATTTGGGGACATCAGGTTGGCCTCCTGTTGCACCAGAACTGCTTAAAAGCTCTGAAGAGAAGTCTTAACATTCGTGCTTGCTCTGCAGATCCTTATACCGCCAGGAGTACCATGGGTGCAACACAGTGCAGCCAGGAGTCGGCAGCATAGTCTCGTTTCTGATGTTATAGGCTGTACATGTATTGCTTATTGGCAGCACTGTTTTGACCTTGTGTCTTCTACAATGCTTGTCATTTGTTTCAGTTCATGCACCTCAACAACTTGAAGCTGATATGCAGGGCACATCAGCTAGTGCATGAAGGTGAGCACCCAGTTGTTTAGTTTTGTTGATGTTGCTTTGTTTGCTGTATTTTGAACTGATAGGTGCTTACTTTTTGGTTTCAGGCTACAAGTACATGTTTGACGACAAGCTTGTGACAGTTTGGTCAGCACCGAACTACTGTTACCGATGTGGTAACATTGCTGCTGTTTTGGCCTTCACGGACGTTAACACTCGAACCGCAAAGTTATACCATGCAGTGCCAGACTCAGAGCGTGTGATACCACCCCGGAACACAACACCATACTTCTTGTAGCACGGCTTGTGATTTTGCACCTTTCTGTTTGGTCGTTGATGTACTGTGCAACATGCTGTGCTTATCCATAGGCAACCTGTGAAGCAGTGAGACGTCCAGTAAATGGGAGGGCAGTTCTGCATCAATTCAGAGGAATGGACTATTTGTCCTGTTACCTGCCCTAAATGGACCTTGCCAGAGAGCTTGGAGATAATTTTTTTTTTATTCTTCAGTATTTGTTTACACAAAAGTCATTTTTTAAGTGGCAATGCACGTGTAAATCATCACATTTTGTGACTTTGTCACAAGAGGTTTGTGGCTGTGCTAATCGAAGTAACCATAGGGTGAGGCATGTTCATTTTATGCAATTTGGCATGTTTGAGTGTAATGAAGGTTGAGTTTGGCCATTCCTATGTGATTATGTGTTTGGAAGCCCTGTTGCTATGGTTGAGCAACACACATATCGCATTGATTGGTTTTTGTCTTATGCTGTGGTCGACTTTGTGGTGCCCATTTCACTTTATATTTTAGTAGTCAGCACGTGTGCTAACGTATTCATACTAGGGGGACGCAGAGTAAAGAATCAATTTTTTTTTCTTGGCTGTCCTAAAGATTTAGTTTGTGTATTCTGATCCCAGAACACTTTTTGTTGGGATCTGGCTGCACAAACAGAACATAAGTTTGCATCAGCGTTGTTGCAAAATATTGTAGGTGTGCTTTACACAAGCTTACTGTTTTGAAAATAGGTGAAGACATAGTTTGTGTATTTAAGATTGTCTACAGTATAGCTGTTTTGCTTGTGAAAAAAAAATGTAAAGATATGACAGACCGTACGCTGATTTTTGTCATGCCCACTATTTTTATGTGAATATATTGAAGCCTGGCTGCAAGGACTGGCAACATTGCTCATTACTTAAAACGTCACTTAGGACAGTTTGCCAGATTCTCGTGCAAATTTTAGACTTGTTTGCTTCTTGAGCAGTGTTGCTCACTCTAGACATCCTTTTGATGGCGTGAAAGCCCGAATGAGCAGCATGTTTACAAGTGGCATTTCGTTAGTCCTTGGTTTAGGTGCAAAGTAGTACAATAAATAGCTGTTTCAAGCACTGGTTTCTTGTTTGATAGTTAAAAATTGTGGTTTGTTTGTTGACCATTATTGCATTGGTAAAATATTTCTGTGCAACTGGTGCATGTGGACATTTATTGGAGCATCAAAAAGCTGCAGGCGCTGCAAACAGATAGTGAATCGCCTTCATTCAAAGGTGTCCTGCAATGCACATAACCCCTTAAAATACGTGGGACACATGTGTCCCCGATTATGAAACACGTCTTGATAAATACATTCTGCCCCTAAAAACCTGCTGGTGGAAATTGGCAGAGCTAGTGAGCTTCTGTTATTGAAATATTTTATTTTGGTTAGGAACACTAACAAAACGCTGACGAAGCTGTGGAGTCTTGCAAAAAGGGGCTCTTCACCGCTGACGAATTCAGCTTTTTCTAATCGCTAAAGCAAGATATGTGAAATATAGAGTGCAGTGTTCAAAAGATTTTAACAAACCAAGCTTCTGAAATGGGTATAAATACATTTTTTTTTAGAGAAAGGGGCATTGGGACGTGTGTCCCGATGTACCATGACAGAATTCTGGATGTCATTTGGTGGCGCTCGCTTGAGTGTGACATTCTTATGATTTAATAGCCACTTGAATAAATTTGTATATTTTGTGCCTTTAAGTGTGGCCGGTTTCATTCCTGATGTTCTTATTTACCAAAACATTGGCTGGAAAACAACGCAAATTCCTCGTATCGGAAGAATAGATGATATAAGATTTTACTTGATGACAGCAACGTTTGATCTGCTTCAGAGTTTGACGAAGATTGCAATTCTTAGATGTTAACAATGTCGATGCAGAAATTAAAGCACAACACCCAGAGAAGCCAGAATGTTCAAAGCTCCTGAAAAAAAAAAAAACACCCCAAAATCTTGCCATTTTTGTGCCCAAAAGCTATGTGTGCAGTTAAAGGGTCATGGAATGGGAGAAGACTTGCAAAACTGAGCTATGCACAGCTGATTCTGGCGTGCAACATGGGAAAATAAAATGCATTCCACAGTACGAACAAGTGGAGGATCTCGTGCCAATAGAAATATCTTCTGTTATAAAGTCGGACAGCTTGGTAATTCTTGTAAAAGAAAGCACTCTGTATGCTAAGCAAAACGAGAATGATTTCATAATGTCAGCAGAAAAAATGGGCTTTTTAGCTCTCAACCTCGCGACAAGCTATCGCATCCGTCCAACTTGAAGGTAACCTACGAAGTGACCTGAAAGTCAAAAAGTACTAGGTCTGAGTATTCTTTGACTTCCTAGACATTGGAGTAAACAATGCCGACATTATGTGCGTTAAAGTGCAAGCTACCAAGTCCACTATGCCCTCTCTTGCCTCGCTGCAGCTTTGCCAAGCATTTGCATGGATCTGTGTTCACAATTTTTGGAGGCGACAGCAGACCACCAATCTTGGGCCGATACGCAAGTGCATAAAAGAGAGTGCAAGGCAAGAAGCTCCTGCTTGAAAGAGGTGTGCAAATTGTGCCAAGTCAAAAGCTTGAAAACAGCACATTCACCTGCTGGAACATTTACTATGTTCACTTGTGCTTCCTTGCCACAAGAAATTGTTTGATGGAGTTTCACAGTGGAATTGGCTAATACCCGTGTCACACGGGCAACTCGGATCTCCTTCAAACTTCCTTCCCTTAAAGGACCGCAAGGGAGTTTCACCTCAAAGGAGTTGGCTCCGTGTCACAAGGCCTATAAGCGAGCTTTTGAAAGCTGCCGCTGGGGGTCCTAGGCACTGCTCACCTCGTATGCAGCCATGAAAGAAACACGTTATATATTGCTAAAAAGTCTTGGGAAAAACGTGAATCACTCATTCCGCATGCGCGAGACGTGCAATCGCGTTGACCAAAACAACAAAAAAATGGCGCAGTCAGGGCAAACGCACCAGCCTTTCCGAAAACGCCCGGTTCGAGAGTTGAATGTAGCTGCTCAACTCAAATATCTTTGTCAGTGCTCAAATACTATATTAGATGCAATAAAAACAGTCATAATTGCTGGTAAAAGTGAAATTAATAAAAATGAGGGTGATTTCTTGACTCGAAATTCAAGCACGCTGGGAACAAGAGTACTACCTTCAGTCTGCAAGGGAGATCTTCCATCTCCTTTCGCTAGGAACTTCCTTAAACTTCCTTTGCTAAAGAACTGCCGTGTGACACGGTGCGCATCTCTCTCGAAATAAAGACGTCCTTGGTTGAAGGGAGTTAAAGGGACTTTAGTCACGTCGGTGTGACAGGAGTATAAGAAGCTTGTGTAAATGTTTGGTTCCCTTAAGGCACATATAGGGGCACACATGTTCCAGAGAGTAACGTATGAGCTACAAGAAATATATTCTTGAAAATCGTTAGATTATTCTTTGGACGGCCCAAATAAAAAACAAAATATAGTATGTTGATAATTTCTTGACTGATTACCTGAGGTGGATAAAGGGGCCTTGAAACACTTTTTGAGTGTGGTAAATAAATCATACCAGACGGAAGACAGTGCTTTCGTGTACAGCCAAGCTAAATATTGCTCACTTCCATACAAAGGAAACGTAATGTTGCTGTTGGAGCCTCTCACCGGGCCACACTGCAAATTTAGGTTATGCACTGGATGTTTTTATGTGCACTCTAGGGAGCATTCTACCGCAAAAATTTTTCAAATTGGTTCATTAATAGCAGAGCTAGAAATATTTGAAGTGCTGCAAACCGATGCTTTCAAGAGGTGAGATTCACCAACATCCACGCTTTCTCCGCTTACCCCCGTCCTGACTCCGCAAGTGAAATTCCTTCTCGGCGTTCTCCCATACCAGAGGCAAAGGATTGCCCATACGTCACGGACCCCGCCTTCTTTATTTGCCTTTCCCTTTGACTTTCCCGCTGCTGCTGTCCGGCACACCGCGTCAGGGGATAGCTCAGAGCATGTATATATATGGGAGCGTGATGGAGAAGATACGCGAGGAGTTTGTTTGCACCGCACTATGTCGAAAACCCCAGAGTGGGCCCGAGCCCCTCTGGAGTTTTCCAAAACAAGCTTGGGGGGGGGAAGAGGGCTCGCCCCCCCTCCCGGCGATGCTGAAGTCCCCCCTCCCCCACACCTAAAGTGCCATTACCAGAGCTTTGTCACCCGCATCATTTGAGGTTTCTTTTGACTTTTCTCGACCTTTTCACTTGAAATTTTGCTGGCGCTAATAGCTTTCTGCATCATTGTTGGTACGGAAGTGCACGGCTTTTAATTCATTGTTTCACTTTATTTCTGCAAATCCTGACAATAGGAGGACACGTGCGTTAGAAGCACTAGCGGCGACTGCCTCATCAGTATTTTGCTCAGTTCAACATTGTTTTAAATTTCCACTGTAAGCAGCATGCACACATGTAATATATTTAAATATACACACAGGACAAACTTTATTACATTTTTGGAAGAGATGAAGGTAGCCAATTAAAAATTATTTCTAAATTTATGGATAGCCTATGCCTAGAGAATGAATATGTTGCTGTATGTTCACCACGCTTTAAATTGCTTTGCATGCTTTTTTGACCATGAAAAAAACCCAAAGACCTCAGTGACCCCTTTAGCAGTCTTTTAACAATGGTGTGCGAAATGCACGTGAATGTTGTGTGTCTCAGTATTGCTTCTCTTTCTAGTCGATGCTAATGACTCATGAAACAAAAACATTTCTAATAATTACAACATTTATTAGGGATGGAAACATCGTCAGTAGCATGCAAATGTCATACATATATATAGGGTGTCCCAGTTAACTATCATGCACCAAGATTTAAAAAAAGAGCAATGCGCTACTCGAAAACCTAGCGCATCTTCTTTACAGTACAGTGGAGTAGCTGCCAGTAAATATTGTGTTACTAAGATTTAGTTAGGTAATTGTACTTGTCTAAATCGAGATGTAGTATCCTAATTATCAAAGTGTCAATGAGGCATTTGAAGGCACAGCCAAGGGACATCTAACTGCGGTGTTTTCAGCAATGTACTAATTGCATACAAATTTTTTTCCCCAACTGATAGATAAACCCTTTGTAATATGGAGAATACCACGTGACTGTGCTCCCACTCGGACCACAAAGCAGCGCCCTTAAACAGGCTCCCTCCGAGTTATCCAGAACGAAATAAAGGAAAATATCGTGTTCGAGCTGGTGCACTATCTGTTGCACCCTGGCTAAACTAACACATCACATTTGGTGTTAGTTGGAAACAAGCTGTAATAGCTGTTGTCTTAGTG
This sequence comes from Dermacentor albipictus, assembly GCF_038994185.2. NCBI lineage: Eukaryota > Metazoa > Arthropoda > Arachnida > Ixodida > Ixodidae > Dermacentor > Dermacentor albipictus. The sequence goes on from NC_091821.1 coordinate 75,961,776, forward strand.
TAGATAAAGTGCACGGATGTTTTTTTTTTGCCACAAATCTATTGCCACAAAATCGAATTGATGACGTCAGTGCAAAGGTTTAAAAGCGCGTTTTGTTTCGTCCCAGTCGCCATGTGTTTCTCTAATGAGCAGGAGGTAAACATGAACCTTGCCTTGGGATCTGGAAATGGCAACAAGAAGGAGGCCACAAATATATATATATCAGTCATGGAAGTGTGGCGGTAGGCCAAACGCATCGATTACCATCAGAAATGAAAACCCTAAGACAAACCCGCAGCTTCAAAAAACAGCGGCGGAGGACTCCAGCTTTGAGTCCTGGCCTACGCACGGATGTTCTAACATTTATAGCCTCAAACCCTCGTGCTAGCTTGTGGGACGTGGCCGCCCAGGTACGAATTTCCAAGTCGTCAGTTTGGAGGATTCTAAATGACGGCCTTCCACCCATACTACCATAACCAGCACCAATGCTTGGAAGATGGGGACTTGCAGAATCGTCTAGATTTCTCGAATTGGGTCCTCACAAAAGTTGATGAGTCGCTAAACTTTTTGAGCAACATCATGTGCACAAATGAAGCCAATTTTCGCAGAAATGCCCAGGTAAATCTGCATAATGCACACTATTGGAGGGACTCCAATCTACACGGGGTAAAGCGCGATCGGCACCAGTACCAGTGATCGCTCAATATGTGGTTTAGAATTTACGCAGGTGCTATAATCGGTCCCATCTTCGATCACATACTGTCTGGACAACGTTACGTGAACGAAATCCTTGAAGGAATGGTGGATGAGTTTCTCACCGAAGTTTTGCAGTCACGTCTTCCACTTCTGTGGTTTCAGCAAGATGGGGCGCCAGCACACAGCAGCAGCCAAGCACGAAACTGGTTGGATGTGACTTTTCACGCCGAATAGATTGGAAGTCACGGGCCTGTAAATTGGAACGGCTAGGTCACCTGACCTCTCTCCATTCGATTTCTTTCTCTTTGGAGTTATGTGAAAGATCGTGCCTACATGACCAAGACAGACGTCATATTAGTTCAAGGCAAGGGTTATGGATGTTTGCCGTAGAATTCTGGCGTTGGTCATCAAGAAAGCCACTGAAGATGTGATAAAACGAACACAGTACTGCATAGCTGTAAAAGGAGACCTATTTGAACACGTCCTCTAGGCTAGTGTTCAGCGCAACTTACGAATTCATAGATAATAAGGGCACACTGAAATCTTTTTTGCTTGTTTACTGTTTCTTTTCTTTTTTTTTTTTTGGTGCTGACATCCTGATTGCCAATTCAGCTCATTTATAAATGGTATATTTACTTTCTTGAACACATCGGTTCTGCCTTTTCTCTACATGTTCGTCGCTTCCCAATCTGTTTATTTCGCTTTTATTTTTTGACACATACCTGTTTTTGCAGCATGTATACACTTTCATGAAAAATGAAACGGTCACTTTAATTTGGCTTTGGTTCGAAGCAAGTTTCTGGCTCAAAATGTAGCTTTGCACGCACTCTTTCGATGCCGTGCGAGCAATGCCCACATTTTGAAACACTTCATGGCTGTTCTATTGCTTTTCGCATTTCTTGCATGGTGAGAGCGGCGCTTCGGCCGCATTATCAAGGGGTTTTTGTTATGAATGTGATCAGTTGGCCTTGAGAGACGGATAATAAGTGTGACGTAGAAATGAGAGAAAGGAATAGCTGCGAAGTCGCGAAACCTGCTTTTGGTGCTCCTTCCATACCATTATCAGGATGATGTGCTCTATCTTCAGGTTTGTGACAGGCAATGCAGTTGCTTTCAATCAGCTTATTTGAGGGTGCTGCTTTATGATGTGGGGGGGAGTGCAGTCATCTTGCATTTTTAATTTTTTCCGAGGTTTCTTTGCCAGTCAGAAAAAAACTGTAGGCGATTGATACGTCGCTGAAAACTCCGCGTTTAGATGTCATTTTGGGGTGCTTACAAATGCCTCATTGACACTTTGAAAATTAGGTGAGTACTTCTCGAGTAAGATACGTAATTGCAGTTACTGAATTAAATCTCAATAACGAAAGAATTACTGGCAGCTACTCCACTGTACTGTAAACAATGTACGCTAGGTTTTATTCGAGTAACGCAACTGCTCTTTTTTTTTTAAGTCTTGGTGCATGATAGTTGGGGAACACTGTGTAATTCACCCAGTAACCGAAATGAGGCCAAGCCAGATTCACTTGAAATCGGAATCAACAGCAGTCGTGCGCGGCAGCGCTTATACTCGGACTCACAAAAAAGAGAGAGAGGCTGCAGTTTCGCCGGAAAGCTGAAGCATTATTAGTGATAGCCAAGTATGCGACAATTACACGAAGGAAGAATACATACCGAGAGGACTCCTGCTGTGAAATTGAACTGTCTCCTACTATGAGGTCTTGTGTTAACTCGTATGACGCCGTGACTGCAACGCTCAATTCTTTGAGGTCACAAGAAGCTTCCAAGTGCAAGAAATACATATGTATATATATTTGTATTGTTACGTATTTTTACGTATTAGCAATATTTTTGGAAAGCTGGTCGCCCCCCCCCCCCCCACCCTACCCCGGAAAAATGAAAACTCTCCTCCTATGTGCACAATAGCCTCGGGAGCTCCTGGGTCATCGCCACATTAGCCTCTGAACAGCTGTAATTATCCGTGAGCCCTCGCGAGCGAGCGAAGCAACTTCATTAAGAATGCCTGCAGAACGATTAGCCTTCCCCTGTAAGGGAGGCGTCACCGTGACGCGGCCCTGACGTCTTCCCGGCGTGTGGCGCTTCCGGCCGTGGCCGCACTACTCTCTTTGGTCGACCGCGCCTGCCCCTCTTTTGGGGTGGCAGCCTCCCTACGGTTTCGCTCGGTCGTTGCCTTTCGGGGGCCGCCGAGATTGCTGGACGGCCTGGGCTTGGACCTCTTGATCGTAGCACCTCGTTGCGGCCTCGAGCCGTGGCGGTATCATTGTAGCTTCGTGCGGATTCTTGGCACAGTCCCAAAGGGTGTGAGCTGCAGTGGCTCTTTCCTTTCCGGCACACACAACACAGGTCACTTACATAAACACTCGGACACACGTGCCTCATCAGCACCGGGATGAATAACGGCCCTGTATGAAGTTATCGATATAACACCAGGGTTGCAATGTGGGCTTGTTGGTAATGCATCTTCAAGGGGAGTATGGTAGCGCGATTCAAAGACGGGACAAGAGAAGACACTGGCGCTGTGTGTGTCCCTTTGTGTCTTCTCTTGTCCCGTCTTTGAATCGCGCTACCATACTCCCCTTGAAGATATAACACCGCTTCCTTACGGGTCAAGCCCGGATGAGGTGGCGGCATACTCCTATCTAGTCTGTACCACTGCACAATTTCGTTGTAGGAGGTCATTCTGACCTTGGTTTCTCACTACCACGACGGGTCGACCGCAGTAGCAGCGGCTTAGTCCTCGCGCCGCCGCGTTCGCCCTCTCGTTGTGGTTTGCGTTGCCGCGATCCGACACATCACTGCCCATGTGCGCCGTAAACCACTTGATCACGACACACCGATTTTCACTCGCGAGATCGACCGCACGCAACACACGCGCGGCTTCACCACACACCCTTGCTCTGGTGTAATTTCTTACTGCCGTCCTAGAATCACAGAGCACAGTCGTGCATTCGGTGTCGGCAATGGCCACCTCCTCGACTCGATGCGCCCCTCGATCGAGTACGCACACTCGCCGCATTTCTCGTTGCACCGGTCAATGCCGTGACGACTACTGCGGCGAATGCCTTTAATTATGTCATCTGGATACTCTGCCGCGTCCACAAACACGGCACCCCTGTCTTTGGCATGGAGATCGATGAGCGCCTTGGCCCTCGCTGCCCGCCCCTCTTTGTGGAACGCAGGGTTCACCTTTCTACCAACGTGCAAGTTCAGAGGGAAGCTTGATGAAATGGAAGAGAGGAGGGGGGACAGGAGGCGGAGAATGGGTAGAACCAACGCAGTCGCGAAATGAGTCGCGAAACAGCCTTGCCACTCTTCGCTCGCAGTTCCCATACAAATGCAAGGGGGGAAAGGTGACGTGAGAAGGCAAAGAAACGCTGGATAAACAAGTTCAAGGTACGGTGCAGTGCGTTTCTACGATTTCCGAAAAATAAAGCTATGCAAATATGTCTAGCGGTCAACTTAAGCAGGACGCGCAGAAGCAGTGACACAACGGATTAAGCGGTCGCACGTACGTCAAGTCAACACTTCTGTGCCCGCCGCGACCGCTTTGGACTATGGAATTGCTCGAGGTCGCGTATTTGACCGAGGCAGCCGCATTTCGATGGGGGCGAAACAAAAACACTCGCGCACTCTAATTTAGGGACACGTTGAAGAACACCACGGTGCCAAAATTAATCCGGATTGCGCCACTAAGGCCTGCTCCTTAATCCGATTGTGGTTTTGGCACGTACAGCCCCATAATCCAATTCAAGTTTAATGCTTCTGCCCCGATACGATGTGCCATGTGAGGCAATGACAATGATCAACTCTCTCAGAAGTTATGAAATATGGCGCACAACAACGTCTCAAGCACGCACCTCCCTTTGTGCTTTGTGTACTACGCAGACAAACGGCAGTGGCGCACGCAAGGTAAAGTTTACATCAACTCGTGTCTCTTGTGTTGGACAAAACATTGAAGAAATTAAACATTAGCCTTAAACATCACCACTAATTATCGTCAATGAATGCAAACAGCACAGAAAGCTTCGCTTCCATCGATTCCCAGTGCGTGGGATCTGCATATTTTTTTTTCCCTCGTGTTTTTGCTGCGCAGGTGGACTTCCGGTGAAGGTCTCGCGCGAGAGCTGTTGCGTTTGTCTCGTTTCTCGCAGCGCACAGTTTTACGCGCTTTGCACAAGAACACGTGACTAACGGTATAAGTCAGTGCCACACGTGCACTAAGCTAGATAGATACATGCGGATGAAAGAGCAGAATCACGCGTTGGAAATACCCGGCAGGAAATGCCAGATAGTTTCGTTTTTTGTGCGCGCTACTGCACGACATGGGAACTAGCAGAGGAAACGCAAGTTCGTCCCTCTTGCTACGGCATGACGTGAAAAAAAAAAGTGTGCTGGAGTCAACAGCGCAGCTTGTGATCACCTAACTTTTACGTGGCTTGCCTAAGTTATTTGTAGGCTTGGCTAAGTCGTTTCTAGGTTTGCGAGGTTATGGTAGGCATGGCTAAGTTGTTTGTAGGTATTGCGACGTTATAAAAGTTGTCTCGGCGGGTTTGACGCTTGTAATGTTTGGAGTCGGCCATGAAATAGATGGTAGCTGGCCTATGCCGTCGTCCAACTTATCCACGCTGAGGACGTTGTTGAAGGGAAGAACTGCTTCTCATCGAGAACGAGGAATATGGGTTTATTTACAGTAACTACATAAGGACGTTGCAGTTCATCAGTCTAGCATGACTGTGAGAGAAAGCACCCCCAGCAGCCGCACAACAGCTGCTTATAAACACTTTCCTCCCTAGATCCCTAGGTGAGGTAAAAACGGCAGTTCACCGCCAATTCGTAGCGTCCAACGTCATCGTAGTCGCCCGCCACTTAGGGGGAGGGTTACACACTCTTCCACACAGGTTTTACTGACCACGCCGAGGTGAGTGGGTTCTTGGAGACACGGGGCTTGGCCCTGGCAGGCGCCTCTTCATCCCACTGTTGACCCCGCAGACAATGGCCACCGCGTCAGTCCATGACTTCTAAGCCCCGTGAGACGGCCGCGCAAAATATCTTCCAGGCGCTCCCCTGCTTCAAACAGCGGACACGGCGAATCCACGAACAATTCTTGGTCCGCCGACCGCGTTTAGTCATAGCAGCGCCGAAGTGGTGTTGACGCTGCACATCGTCGTCCCTACGAAACGAGTCACCGCGGTAGGTGGTGAAGGCTTCCATGGTCGCTTCGGGGAAGTTCGCCACGCTCTTAGCTGCAGCTGGTTGAGAAAACTTTGCATGTCGGCACCTCTACAGGCCGTTCCTAACACGCTGGAAGTTTTCGAGCAGTCGCAGGCCGGGATCGCTTTCTGGGCGACGTCGAGCGTTCAGGCGCCGACTCTCGCGTTCCGTGGACTCGGCGTCACCTCGACTCGGCGTCGCCTCTTCTAGCCGCAGCTTCGGCGTGGTATACCGCATCAGCTCGGCGGCGACGCATCGCTTCTCGCTTGGCAGTACGGCGCTCTTCCTGGTAAGCCGCTTCTTCGGGTGTCCCGACTTTCTTCGGTCTTCCCATGGTAGCAGCACGTACGCACGGAGTAGAGGAGGCGAGAGGTGTGTCGCCGCGCCGGCTGTTCCGAGTTTTTACTCGCCTGCGACGTCACGACTCCGCCTTACGCAAACACCCTCTAGAGAACTTAAGGTCTTCTGTTTGTGCCCTCTCCCCTTGAGCTACGTCACGCAATAGAGGCTCACATAGAAGTTCCGTGCAGCGTGAGACGCGGAAGACCGAGTGGGCGACGACGGCGATAACAATTCGATTAGTTCCGGGAACCCTACAGCTCCTTGGATAGCTTCGGGGTTAGAAAAATCCTGGCATGCTGCGACATGCTTCCTAGCGCACTTTTTTTCTGGACATGAACCGTGCATGTAGTTTCTGCGCTTGTGCTCCGATTGCGGTTGTGTGTCCGGCAAGCCTTCATTGCCGCGGAATGTGGATTACGTTTATGCCAGGATATGCCTAATAAGTGATGCGTGCCCAATTGCTGGAGCCATTACAAATCGGGGCCAAAAAATCATGCGTTCATGTTTCCGCAAGATCAATACAGAATATTGGGTGCCAATGCTAAGACAAAGAAGATAAAATTTAGCTGGAATTCTGCGGATATTGCAGCTGTTTCTTTGGAAATAGTTGCAGGAATGTTTTGTATCTCTATTGCAAAACTCATTTGAGGTGGTGTAAAGATGGGGACTGCGGTACTGTTTGTAATAATGCCTCGAAAGCGAAATTATTCGTTTAGAGGCTAATCTAGACTGGAATAAATGCATGCGTCCCGAACGTGAAGAAGGGCACACCAGTGAAGCTGTCATGAGATATGTGTTATGGTGCAGTACTAACATTTTGTTGAACTTTTATGGTCGCATGAACGGCAAACTCTTTGACGCCGACGATAAATCAAGGCAAAGAAGCTACTCTGAAGAAGGGGGCAGCACTCTGACTTTTCATGCTACCTGTCGTCATTTACCCGAAATTTGTTCTCAATCCTAAGGTTGAACCATTTCATTTTTTTATGGACGGGCTTTTTAATAATGCAGCGCGTAAATAGTTTTGAATAAACAAAATAATCTTGGAACACCCTCTGCTCTCTGCGGCCATCTGCTCAACTATGCCTAAATGAAGACAATAACTGAGCTCTGGTTAACGTTGCCCGTAAGGGCGCGATCCCTTCATTCAACCTGTATCCCCGAGCATGTCGCCGGCCTCTTCTCCATGACGTCACTCGCCGAGTGCTCAGGCTTTCTCTTGTCTAGGTGGTGTTGCATACGCTAAGCACGTGGGGTGTGAGGAGGTTACGTGGAACGGTGCTCTCGCAGGTGGTTGCTAGGCAACGCGAGGCGGCGCACAGCTGGGCTGAGTTTTCTGGTAACGCTCCACGGCGGAACTAAATGCTTAAATAGCTCCGCTATTAAAAGAGACTCACAGACATTAGAAGAAAGGGGGTGAACCGAGGGGCCCGATTTTTATTAGTCATATCATAAGAAGTCAACAAACACTGACACCATGGGCAACATAGGGAAAATTTCTTGCGCTTAATAAATGAAAATTTCATTAATTTATCGTTTCTTTATTTCATTTATTAAGCACAAGTAATTTCCCCTATGTTGTCCTTGATGTCAGTGTTTGTTGGCTTCTTATGAGATCACAGACATTAGGTGACACGTGACTTCGAGAATTATTCAGGGCTACATCAGTTATTTGTTTGATCTGTTGCTTTACTGCACGATTTACAGTTGGGATAGTTTTATTATTTCTCCAAATTGTAAATCGTGCAGTAAAGCAACAGATCAAACAAATAACTGATGTAGCCTTGTATAGGTTTTATTATTTCTCCAAACTGTAAATCGTGTAGTAAGTTACAGATGAAAGAAATAACTGATGTAGCCCTGAATAATTCTCGAAGTAACGTGTCGCGATGAGTGGCGTTTCAACAATACGAATTACGTAGCGCACATGTGCGTCTGACCTCGACTTTCTAGCTGAGGGCGCGGCTCCCTCGAGAAGAAAGGCGCGCGGCGTTTTGTTTGAAATTTCAGCTGTTTTCGCGGTGCGCAGCGTTGTAATAATTTGCAGACGCAGTCGTCAGCGCACATTGTGTACACTCCGCTTGTGTGTTTAAACTGGCCAAACCTGGTCAGGGACCCTAAAGATCGCTCACGTTTTCCAATGCATGGCTTTCTCAAATGCCCGCATGTTGAGGCAATGACGCGCCCGTACGATTGTTGGCTGGATGCGTGGAAACTTCACGATCAATAATTACTCTGCGTCCTTTTTTCCCATTTCTTTCTTTCCACACGCTCATTCCGCAATTTTGAATGATGCACTCAACAGTTTTGCATTTTGGACGCGTTAACGAAAGAAGCGCGAGCTCGCGATACGCATCCTACTGCGATTGCCAAACGTCGTCGATACAAAGAAATATGGTGATTCAGAAGAAGCGCTGTATTCTGCTACCCTAATGGAGCGTCGAAATGCGCGTGAAATTCGCGCCAGTGATTCAATTCTGCGTTAGCCAATAGGAGCACTTGCTTTGCGCACCTAGCAGCAGTACAGTGTACTAGAACATTTTGGTATTCTAGTACACTGTAGCAGCAGTAACGAATCACGATGTCAGTTCTTTTTTTCCCCTCTTTTCGCTTTTTTTGCTCCTACCTCTCCGCGGCGAAATAGCGAGCGTCACTACTGAAAAGGCTGGCGCTGTTGTCGGCGTGACGTGGCATGAGGGATTACGTGGGTGGCCACCATCCATGGTAGCCGCCGTGTCGGAAACAGGGTGTCGGATTGAACCGAAAACCGGAGCTAAATCGTTATTCTTCCGTCATCTTGGAACCGAACCGGAGCTTATTGGACAAGCCGTTCCTAACCGGTTTGACAAACGGTCCAGAAGGCAACATAGACCCTCTGCTAGGGCACATCCCTACGTTACACGTTAATCACGTTAATTTTTGTGCAACCGAGGCTGCCCCTTATGCGATGATAAATGTGGGCGCTTTACGCGTACTTGCGCATCCTGCCGCAGCAATTGGACCGGAACAATTATGTTCAACTTCCTGTTCTGTTTAATGCCTTACGCGGTCGGCTGAAATCTTGCTCCGTGGCTGATGGGTTATCCAACTACGCCCGAGAAATTTACAGCGTTGAAACTGCTGACGTTCTTACCGGTTTAGCTTGGCGTACCCTGCGACGTGACAATGCTTCGTGTGCAATGACGGCGAAAGACAGGGGTAGAGAGAGAGAGAGAGAGAGAGAGAGAAATACGTTTATTATTATTTTATCCCAGTGGTTTTTCCGGCGAGGTGCCTATAGGTGAATTGTTTAGCAGCAAGCTGTCGTATATAGCTTTGCGGTTTCAGGGGTCTCTCTTGGAAGGATCCAGTGGTTTAGCGTGACGACTGAGCTCTGTAGCCCAGCAAGGCAGGGATATCTCCCCGTTGAATCTGTACCAGATACGTATAGAGTGTCATCAATATCAGAGGGAACACCCAAATTTCTTTGAACGCCTGCAGGAGCTAAGCACACATTCCCTCCATAAAAGTTAAGTGAAGTTCAACGACACTAAAAGTTCGACGAGACAACTTATTGCTATGTATCAAGTGCCTTGATTTGAACCCATGCATCAGAAGTTATCGCCGTGTAAACAAAAAATCGCTGTTCCCTTTCATATTGATGACGACTGTACGTGATTATAAAACAAATGTTTTATTGCTATACCAAATACATGGACACTCCAGGCACATTTCTGCTGTCGCTGTGATGTTCCATATAAAGTCCGAGGGTGATAACATCGTCGCCGCGAGCTGTGTGTTGTGTGTGCGAGTGAAAGCGTGCGAGGGTGAGCCCACAATGGCAGGTAAATCTCACGCGCGCAAGGGGGGAGCGCGTGAAGGAAGCGCGCCGTCTTCCGTCGCGCGCCAGGAACCGGTGAAAGGGAAGGGGGAGGGCGATATACTCCGACGGCTGCGGCGCGCGTGGACGCGCGGGCCTTATCTTGAATGCGATCTGTAAGAACCCTCAGCAGAGGGTTGACAGTATGAAGAAATAAATAAAAATAAATAAATCTGCGATGGGGACAGAGTGCGCCGAGGGCTGATAACTTCATGTGCGCTGCGTTCTCGCCGCTTAGTTCGCGTTGAAGCGAGAGGCAGCGCGAAGGTCGATTCGCTCGCTGCTGCTGCCGCGCTTCCTCGCTCCAGCGTTTTTACAGCGAGTGTGCGCGGTCATCGAGTGAGATGTGTTCATGTTTACTTGTGCGCGCGTGACACCATGCTTGTTAACATAATAATTGAGCGAAGTTTACAAGTTTATACGGCCGATAAAACTACTATCCTTACTTCGTATAGCTGTCTACGAATTAGCTATCACAATGGATGCTTCGTCTTTGGAGCGAAACTGATACTTTTCTCTTTTAATGTCCCTTTAAAACAAGTTGCAAGGCTTGGCTGTAAAGGAGGAACGCTTTTTCCTCCAGCACGAATTTTTCAGGAAGCAATTACTTAATATCAGCAGAGTTATGGACAGCAAAATGATACTCTGCATCGTTTTCAAAGCTACCTCCATTATGTTTTCAGAATCTGGAAGTTGTAAACTCCAGCCGGTGCCAACGATATTCTGCTGCACTCTTTTTATCTCATTGCATGTCATGCTTGCTCCAACCTTTTTTTACTGCTCTGGTAGTTATTTTCCTTGTGCCACTTTGCTGCTGCTGTCCTATGAAAAAAGCAGCATTGTAGAAGCTAAGGTTCATAACGATGAAGAAGTAGCTTTACAGAACAGTAGCATATGTACACACATCTGTGGCTACTTTTAATGGGTAGAATGAGGTGATGGCACACCTAAACGTTAAGAGTGGAGTTAAAGTGCTCTGAAGGATACTTTTGACAGTTACGATTACGTGTTGAACATGCAGCTGATCTCTTTTTGTACTGCTCTTAGCCTCTTCTGTCCACCTTAACATACCTTGTAGATCTCTCATTACTGTATGGTTTTGCCGATAATACAGTTCGCCACTCTGTTTTTTCATCGTCGTTACTGGCTTAAAGGAGCCCTGAACCGTTTTTTTAAGCCTCAATAACATCTTGTAACGAGTATGGTCGCAGCCATATTGCGTAGGCAGTGATGCGATCTATGGGCAGTCGGTATGCTGGCTTGGGCGAGAGCTCCTTGTAAATGCATGCTAGGTATACGCTCGGTGCATAGGTGCATTTACCTGGGGCGGGGAAGCAAAGTATTCTATTTGTCCCCCCTACCACTTCTGAAAGGCTGCACGCTGGAAAGTCGAGCAAAACTACAACTGAAGCTAAATTTTCTTTCGTAATGCAGTGGATACGTAAGTAATGCTTTTCTTTACTACGTATCCTCTGCATGGGCAGCGAGGATTGTCTTTTGTGCGTCCTCGGGACGCACCGTAGCGGACGACGCGTGGGATTCGCCATACACGCTAGCATTGCGGAGAAGGCCTCGCGCTGGGCAGTTCCCGCCCTAACAAATTTCCGCTTGCGCTACTTGCATCATGCCCAGGTTTTTAGGACCGCCTAACGGTATTTGAGAACACAATCAGCTTGCTATATTTGACCTGCGGGAGAGGGGAGAGGTCCAGATAAAGTATAACACGCCCAATGACTTGTGTGCCTTACGGCATGTGAAATCGTTGGATTATCAAAGGCTGGAACTACTGAAACTCCCCAGAGATAGTCTACATAGCGTTACAGTCTCACTAGTTTATCACCATCAAAAATCTAGTCAAACCTTTTACAGGTCTACCTGTCGAATTTTATTGCATAATCAGGACTTATCGTACATATGTTCGTGAAAATGACCTTGGTCGCACGTGCATGAGCCATTTCAATACCAATAGGACGCTGACCTGAATTTTTTGTAAATGCCTGTGTCACTTCTGATCGTGTCGATTTAATTTTCAGGCTGTTCCTAAATAAGAGCTACAATATTACTTGTTTCCCTCCAGGAGCAAGAGCAGCAGATATTTCCTATTTTGAAGAAATGAAGGCCACATTTTGGTGACGTCTGCCAGAAATTTGAACTATGTAGGTTGCTTATATTCGCTGAAAACAGTTACTGAATACTCGCTCTCTCCCAATTTTTATGCGTTATACACGGCATTTAGTTCTTTCCCCCGGTAGCCTTGCTGAACTATGCGGGGCACGGTGTTTATGTTTATTCGAAGTACGAAGCAATGTTCTGAGTGACGAGCGATGCATGTTTATTTTGTGTGTAAGGTACATTGCAACCTTTGTAGAAAGTTACTCATTGAAGCGTTCCAGGGTGTCATACTGCCGCCAGTCGAGATATTTCCCAGACTCCTAAGCAAACTGCACGAGATACGGACCTGAAATTACGGGAAAATAGGGAGAGCTTTAAACGCAGTGCGTTGCGGAAGTTTCACTTTCCTGCTTTAAATGCAAACGTTGCAGATAACTACTAAACCCTCGTTTTTCCATGTGTTTTCGTGCATCATACGAGATGCGTAGTTTATTTCTCCGGTGTCCTCGATGAGCTAAACAAGGCATCTTGTTTATATCTGGGGAAAGTTAGGGCATGTTATGGGCAATATGTAAGCAATGTTCCGAAATGAGTGGATGAAATGCGCTTTTTCCAATAGAACACGTATGCAAGTGGTCCATGCATAGCGTTATTAGTCTGTTTTACAAGTGGTGTAAAACTTGGACGGTTGCGGTGATATAATTACAAGCACAACTGAGGTCAAATTTTGTGCACATAGGGGGAACAATACGCCACGTTTATGTGCTATGGTAAATGCGACATAGCTGTTGGTTACAACAGGTTTATATTTCGTTGAAAGGGGCGCGGGTTCATGATAAGTGCAATGCGCGAGAAAATTTTTACGTTCCTGGTCCAGTTACAAGTGCTGCAAATAATTAGTGAGCCGTCGTTTTTTCCCCAGATTTTCATGCTCCAAAAGAAGGGGAGGGTATGAGCCATTGCGTTGCTGAATGAACGTGTTCCACGTCAGCTCTCTGAATTTTCACTAATTGCGCCGATTATTCAACTCGGATCTTCATGAAAGTGCATCGATCGGTTGTATGAACCTACGTGGACCACCGGGATACCCAATTCCGAGGTAGGCGTCCATTTATTCGGCAATTAGAACCGATTTTGTGACCCACGAAGAGCGCCCACCGGCCTCGGCTTCGGCCGAGGGAAGCGGTAGGCCTACTCTCAAGCCGCATTGAGCCGCAGCCCATTACCGACCAATCGCTAATTTGACAAGCGGACAGTGACCCAATATGTCGACCGCTATGAGAATTGAGGTCGATGGCGAAGAAATTTCGCCGGATCAGCTCACGAGAGCCGAGGGGTGGAAAACCGCCGGCGAGAAGTTGAAGCAAAGGAGCCACGCAAGCCAAGATGGCGGGGAAGCCACAGTTGACGTCAGCAACAGACGTGGCGATGACATCGATGGCACCACCGACAAGAGCCTTCGTCACAGGATGAAGCGAGTAAACAAGGGCAAGCTGCTCAAGGGCGCGAGAATGCCGGACCTCCCGCGCGAAGACGTGAAGATTGTAATGCGGCCACGCGGCGGGCTTCAAGTGAGCGATGTAGCCCGGGTCGAAATCAGCCGAGCCATTACTGGGGCGGCCCAAGTCGATGCAATTGCAGCAAGAGAAGATATTATTTGTCCAAACCATCAACAGAACATAATCGTTGTGAGTACCTCGAAGAGGGAGCACGCCGACAAGTACGCCATGGTGAAACGCATCGACATTCGAGGAACGGCCCACGAGGTGAGCACTTACGAATCGGCGCCTCACGGAACAGTTAAAGGAGTGATACGAGGCATCCCGCTAGAGGACACCGCCCAAGAAATTCAAGACCTAGTGGTGCACAAGCACAACCCGACGGCGTTGCAGGCGAAACGAATTGGCAAGACCAGATCCGTGGTGATCGCCTTCGAGGGACCCATGGTTCCCAATTACGTGCGTTACGGGAACCTGCTCGTTGAATGTTCACTGCACCGCAAGCAGATCGACGTCTGCTACCAGTGCGGCCGCGTCGGACACCGAATGGACGTGTGCCCCAATCCCCAAAATCGCATCTGCCGGGGGTGCGGCATCGCCAACCCGGACAAAGAGCACGCGTGTGTGCCCAAGTGCGGCCTGTGCGGCGGCAAGCATCTCGCCGCCGACCGGGCCTGTAAGGCAAAATTCAAGAAGCCGTACGTGGTGCGGCGCCGGCGCTGGGAACGGCGCCGGGCCATCGACGACAGTAGCCAAGAAGATAGAGGTCCTGCAGGCCGTGCCCAACGCAGCACCTCTTCGCGGAGCCGTTCGAGAACGCCGGCCCGCAAGGGCAGCCACCAAAGCCGCCAACGATCGCGATCCCGTTCCCGGGATGGCCCGAACAGGGCCGACCAGGCGCCATCGGCTGGCTCCAAGGACGGCCGCCGCTGGGAGACGATGGGGAAAGGAGGCAGTCGTAGCTCGAGTGGAAGACGCCGGGGATCCCGTTCGAGGTCCCGGACCAGATCAAGAACCCGGGTCGAGTCCAACCAACGAGGGATACTCGCCGAGAAAAAGGTGGGCTGGACCAACAGGTCTTCCGTCGCTCTAGGGGACGACAGAGAGTTCCCACCCCTCAACCCTAACCCACCTGCCCCCTCTAGCCAAAACGCCGCAACACGCCAAGAGTGCGGCGAATGTACAGAACTTAAAAGACTAATCGAAAGGCAAAACGCCCAGATTCAGGAACAGAATGTGCAGATCAGAGCACTCATGAGTAAAATAGACGCGCTAGCTAGCGGCAGCTCAGCGACTAATTTAACCAAAACGAGCCCGGCACCCGAGGACGCCAACGAGAAACGCAAGGTGCCGCGGAGGGACCCCCTCTCGCCGCGCCTAGAGCGGAGAGGAGAGGCGCAGCCCATGCACCAAGCATTGAATGTTCAAGAAGCGATGGACGCTGAAACCACAGCTGACTGCAAGACGGCAGCAGCGGCACCGCAGCCGTCAAATCAACAACAGCAACCACCGCAAGAGGGCAAACTGGCAGCGATACTCGCAGCCATCAATCAAATTAACGAGAATCTCGACAATATGAATGCCAGGTTAGAGGTCTTCGAGGGTCAAATTAAGATCCTGTCAGTCAAGCACGAACGACTGGCGGCGAAGACAGCGACGATAACCGTGAAGAACAAGTTCGCAGCGCTAAGGAAAGAACGCGCCAATAAAGTCAAGGAATCGATCGCGTACAGGCGCGGTCGCATCAAAACGTCAAAGGAAGATGGCGCAGACGCCGAACAGTAAAAAGCAAATCCGCGGGGGGGAAACAACGATCATTTACCAATGGAATTGCAGGGGCATCCGCACCAAGGAAGCCGAGTTACAACTTCACTTAGATGGGCTCGACCAGAAACCGGATATTATCGCGTTACAAGAGACACACGGCAGACCCAGACTCCCGGGTTACATCACGTACACGGATCCGACGGAAGGCGGGACGGCGTTACTGGTGCGCACCAACATAGCAGCCACCCAGCACCTCACCGCGCAAAAGGGCTGCGAACACACGCTGGTCGAGGTTCACACAAGGACTATTGGCAGTGCCGGAAACCTGTTTGTGATGAGCGCATACTGCAGGCCGTCACAAAGGCAGTACGACTTTGAAACAACAGTGAGCCAGGCGAAGAGGTTGGCGGGAAACAGGCCGCTCCTGGTCCTAGGCGACTTCAACGCCCCTCACACTACATGGGGTTACAAATACCAATCTAAACGAGGCAAGGCTCTAGCAAAGGCAATGGAGGACCAAGAAATGGCGCTCCTCAATGAACCGGGCGTCGCCACCCGAAAGGGAAACAGCGTCAACAGGGACACCACCCCGGACCTGTCGTGGATGGCGGGCTCCCTAGAAGTGGCCTGGCGGAACGAAGACGTAGACCTGGGCTCCGACCACAGTATCATAAGTGTAACGATCAAGGGACCAAGGTACCGGGCAGCCCTCGGCAAAGCCCGGATCACCGACTGGGACCGAATGCGCAAGCACACGGACGAAGAAAACGAGACCTCCGGAGAAAACGCGGAGGAGGGCAGACATCAAACGTACGCAGAATGGGCGCGAGAACAAAAGATCGCGCTCGACAGATTTACTCAAGAAGTTGTGACAACGATGCAGACGCCCTTCGTCGACGCCAAACTAGCACACATGTGGGAGGCGCGGCACTCGCTCACGCGAAGATGGAAGCGTCAACGACGAAACAAGAAGCTCGTCAAACGCATCGCGCTCCTCAACAAACAGATCGCTGAATACGCAACCAAGCTGTGCCGAGAGAACTGGATGAGTACGTGCGACGGGCTGCAGGGAACGCTGTCGGCGCGCAAGACCTGGTGCCTGCTCAGACACCTGATCGACCCGTTGAGCAGCAAGACCGCAACCAACCGCAACCTCACCAAAGTTCTGAACGCTTACGATGGCAACGGCCAAAGGCTCATTGAAGACCTCAAGGCGATCTACCTCAAGACGGAGAGAGGGCGATTTCCGATACCGGAGGAGTACGGGGGACCGGAAAATCCGGCATTGGATGAACCGTTCACCATCATGGAGTTGTTAACAGCCATAGACGAGAGTAATAAGGCGAGCGCACCAGGAATGGACGCCATTACCTACAAGCTGCTCAATAACATGAGTGATGCGGCGGCACGTGGGCTCCTGGGTCACATCAACAGAACCTGGGAAAGCTCGAAGTTGCCCGCAGAATGGAAAGAGGCCGAGGTACGGTTCATACCTAAACCCGGCAAACCTCTGACCATCGAGAACATGCGCCCCATCTCGCTCACGTCCTGTGTGGGCAAGGTCATGGAACGCATGGTTCTCAGAAGACTTCAAGCACACCTGGACGAGACAAATCAGATGCCGGCGACCATGTATGGATTCCGCCAGCACCTGAGCACCCAAGACGTCTTGATCCAATTACACGAATTGGTGATTAAAAAAGCAACGAGGCACGCGCCCCGGAGTATACTGGCTTTGGACCTCAAAGGGGCCTTTGACAACGTGTCCCACGCCAGCGTGCTCAAAAACCTGCGCAAGACGGGGTGTGGCGGCAAGACCTACGGTTATATCAAAGATTTCCTAACCAATAGAGCAACAACTATCCGGATAGGAAATGAACGGTCAGAGCCTGTGGAGCTCGGAGACAGGGGTACCCCACAGGGGTCTGTCCTGTCGCCTCTGCTTTTCAACCTAGCACTCCTGCCCCTGCCCGAACTACTCAATCAGATCGAGGGCGTGGACCACGCGTTCTATGCCGACGATATAACGGTGTGGACGAACCGCGCGGGTTCCGATGCCTGGGTGGAGGAAGCCCTGCAGAGAGCGGCAACGACCGTCCATGTGCACGAGTATGCCAGGACCTGTGGCCTGAGCTGCGCTCCACAGAAATCGGAGCTGCTCATGGTACAGCCCGGAAGATCGAAGAAAGAGCCGCCGCCAAACATAATCATCACCATCGACGGCACAGAGATCAAACCAACGCAGCAGATCCGGATACTGGGCCTGCTGTTGTGCAGCGACGGCAAGGCGCACGCAGCCGTCAACAAAATCAAGACCACATCCGAGCAAGTCCTCAGCATGATCCGGAGAGTCACCAACCGGAACAGAGGAATCAAAGAAGCAGACGCACTGCGCCTGGTGCAGGCATTCGTCGTGTCACGCGTAACGTACTCCGCCCCGTACCTCCAGCTTGCGAAGGTGAACCGCGAAACGCTGAACACGACGATAAGGAAAGCAGTAAAACTCGCCATGGGCATCCCAGTCTACTCGTCAACGCAGAAGCTGCTGGAAATGGGTGCCCACAACACGGTGGAAGAGCTGGTGGAAGCACACCTATCCCACCAGAGGGTAAGGCTGAGCCGGACAGAGCACGGTCGGGCCGTCCTACGCAAGATAGGATGGCAAATTGAACAGCTACCGACAACGGAGCCGCTCCCCACAACGTGGAGAGACATTATTAAGACCAAGCCCCTCCCCCGGAACATGCAGCCGGGGAGGAACAACGAGAGACGCTCTGCGCGGGCCAAGGCACTGGCTCGACAGCTGGAAGAGGACCCCGAGGTCCTCTACGCGGACGCCTCACTTCCCAAGCACGGAACCAGAGCAACGGCGGTCGTCACCACCATAGATAAACTTGTCACAGGCGCGTCGATACGGACGACGAATACAGCCGAAGCAGAAGAAGTGGCCGTGGCCCTCGCACTCGCACAACCGGGAGTGAGGACCGTTGTCACAGACTCCCAGACCGCCTACGCAAGCTACCGCAAGGGGAACATCTCTTCCGTGGCACTAGCGATCCTCATCAAATGCAAATCACCGGGGCGGGCCGTTGAGCTCGTGTGGGTCCCGGCTCACTCGCAAGTGGAAGGCAACGCACTCGCCGACCACTATGCCCGAGAACTATCGATCCGGGCCGAGGACGAGCCAGGGCTACCGCACCCCGTGACAAGCTACAAAGACATCACGCAAATGTACAGAAGCGGCAGATGTAGGCTTCCCCGTCCGCATCCGCAACTCAACCGAATTCAGCAAACGATCGTGCGACGCATGCAAGCGGGGTCGCTAGCGCATCCAGTGCTCTTGCATAAGATGTTCCCAACAGAGCATGACACTTCATGCCCTTTTTGCAGACGGTCAAAAGGCACTCTAGCACACATCCTTGCAGAGTGCACTAAGCTCAAGAACCCCCCACCACCCCTACCCCCCACCCTCCCCAGCCCCAACCCCCCCGAGCGATGGGAGACCTTGTTGTCCAGCCCCGACCTACCGACCCAGCTCGCGCTGGCGGCTAGGGGCCAGGAACTGCTGGACACATATGGGACCTGAGAATAAGGTTCCACCCCATCTGGTGCAAGCGCGCACCACCCGTCACTAAGGGCTCAGCACAAAAGTTGATTCTCTCTCTCTCTCTCCAAAAGAAGTTCCTAGTTGGTTTCAGCGATGTCCTTGTTGAACTAAACGAGATAATTTGTTTATATTTGGCGAAAAGAAAGGGCGCCGTATGGGCAATCTGTCGGTAAACTTCAATGACAGAGGGCTAATTATGACATTTGCACTAAATTACGCATGCAAGCGATCCTGAGCTTTATGAATGTGTTTTGCGAACAAATGAGAATTTATCCCACTGCCTTGGGAGCACAGTGAACTCAACCGATAACAAATCTAGCAAAAATATGGTGCGTGCGTGCGTGCGTGCGTGCGTGTGTGTGTGCGTGAGTGCCGGGGGGGGGCGGTTGGAGGACACCATGGTAATTGTTGTGGCGAAGTAACACGTGCCTTAATGAATTACTGGCTTTTTGAAAATTCAAGCAAGATGTGCTCTAAGGCATTACACGCGGGCAAGGTTTCAAACGGAACAGTGATATATATGGGCAACTTTTTAAAGTATGCTATATAATTACAGAAACACTTTTATTGCAACTGTTTGAAAAAGGAAAAAAAAAACAGCTTCGCTGGAAACTGCGTTGTAATACTCCAAGGTCGCACGCACCTGCTGTCTTTTTTTTTTCTTGTCAATATTGCAAGTCATTTATGTCGATTGTACTTCGTTGTGTATAACCTCGACACTACTATTACCTTAACTAGCGATACATTGGTGCTGTAGACTGAAACACCAAGTACAACTGTTTGCTTAATTACGAAACTTGTTTGTAGCACATGTTCATTCTTTATGTGCGCTGTACGGCTGCTACTGGGCGGGATCAGAGACCTCTGTCAGGCACTCGCTGCCTTTGGTCACTGCATCACATAGAGATTTTATAAAGTTTCAAGAATTAAATGCAAATTCAAATAATTTTTCGGGCCCCGATAATTCACCATGTGTGATTGATAAATAGTTCTATGTCTGTTAAATATAAAAATAACGCACAGACGCATGTACAGGCATTTTCCTTATTTTAATAGTAATTTTTTTTTAAAATTCACATACCCTAAGGGCCCTTTACGGGCGTTACACAGGGAGTTAAAAAAACCAAATAAAATGATCATATTGCATAACACAGTGAAAAATCAGAAAAGCATAAACAAACATGCGCTCAGGAAAACAGGGAACATATCTGGATAAAAGAATTGCTTGAGAACACGCACACGTAGACCACAGTGATCAAGACAATGTAAAAAAGAATACATTTCTGATAATAATCTCTTAAGGACCAGCACAGAGTAAGCACTTCAGTTTGTTCACAAATGTGTCGTAATTATTTTCGGAAACGATTTCTGCAGGTAGTTTATTCCAATGATAAATGGCAAGGAACAATGGCGAATGACGCATAAGTTTGGTCAGAGCTATCTTGGGTTGCACTTTGAGGCAGTGGTCTGATCGGGGGAAAATGCGATGTGCTGGTTTGATACGAGATTCTGTGAACGGCGAAGGATTGTGATAGAGCTTGTGAAAGTGACATAGCAGGGTGACAAGTCTTCGCTTTTCAAGTGAGCTTAAATTTAGAGATGATTTAATATATGTCATGCTGGAGCAGCGAGCGTATTTCCTTGTGATAAACCGAGAAGCCTTATTTTGAAGTGATTCCAGTTTATCGGCAAGATAAGCTTGATGCGGGTTCCAGATGAAACCGGCATATTCTAGTTGTGATCTGACTAAAGTCGTGTGTACTAAGAGTTTGGTCGCCTGATTTGCAAAGTACAAGTTACGTCTAATGAAACCGAAGGTTTTGGATGCTTTCGTGGTTATGTATTCAATGTGTTTGTGCCATGTCAAATCAGAAGAAATGTGAACGCCTAAGTATTTGATTGCAGGAACTTTTTCAATGGCCACGTTACCGATAGAATAAAAGATGGGTTCAGTGACTCTAGCCGTCGTAAATGTGACAAGTTTAGTTTTCGAAACGTTTATTTCCATGTGCCATTGTTCGCACCACTTAGCGATTTTGTCGAGATCCGATTGCAAAGCATTAGTGTCATGAGGGTCAGTAATCTTTCTGTGAATAACACAGTCGTCCGCAAATAGCCTAATTGTAGAAGTGAGGTTGCTGCTTATGTCATTAATGTAAATAAGGAAGAGGATCGGCCCGAGCAACGAACCTTGAGGCACACCAGACTTTACATGGGTTAGTGCGGAGCAAAATTCATAGGCAGACACGAACTGCTGTCTGTTAGTTAAAAAGTTAACACTCCAGTTCAAGACATTGCTGTTCATGTTTAGATCTCCAAGTTTAAATATAAGACGATTGTGAGCAACTTTGTCGAAAGCTTTGGCAAAATCTATGAATACGGCGTCAATTCTCATTAACTGGTCTATAGCCTCGTGCAGGTCGGCAACGAGTTCAAATAACTGTGACTCGCAGGAACGGCCACGCAAGAGTCCGTGTTGGTTTCAAAAAAAAAAAAAAGTTCTGCAAGGCGTACTTGTTAATGAGATGGGCCTGTAATTTGAAAGGACAGAAGAATCTCCAGATTTAAATATAGGTATAATGCGTGCGATTTTCCAAGCGTCAGGCACAATTCCTGTATCAATGGATTGCTGAAAAATTGGGACGAGTATGCGAGCTATCACTGGTTTCATTAACTTGAGCAATTTTGGACATATGTCGTCGGGTACGGGGGCCGAATTACTCAGCAAACGATCAATAGCTTGCTCAATGCCTTCCTGCTTAATTAGGATGTCATTCATGTCCGCGTTTATACTCATAGCATTAAAACCTGTGGTAAGTGGTATTTCTTTAGTAAACACGGAACTAAAAAATATTTTCAATTCGGTGGGAACCTCAGATGGCTGAATAAAATCACCGTCTTTTACTCTTGTTATCAGACTAGATGAAGGAGGCTTAGGATTGATTACTTTCCAAAACTTTTGAGTATTGGTTTTAAGCAAAGTTGATATGTCATGAGTAAAAAATTTATCTTTGGCTCTCTAATTTCTGCTTGGCGTATTCTCGACTGCGCACGGTAGTTATTCCGATAGCCCTCAGATGCCGAACGTTTTGCTTTAGTGTAAAGGCGCTTTTTCTTCCCGATGCAACGTTTAACGTTGGAAGTGAACCATACGCTCTGTGATGACGTTGTGAGCGTGATTTTTGGAATGTGTCTTTCTTTTAATTTTTTCAGTTCAGCGCTTAGTAGATTCCAGTTGTCATTTTATCCCGGCCACGGCGGCCGCATTTCGATGGGGGCGAAATGTGAAAACACCCGTGTACTTAGATTTAGGTGCACGTTAAAGAACCCCAGGTGGTCAAAATTTCCGGAGTCCTCCACTACGGCGTGTCTCATAATCAGAAAGTGGTTTTGGCACGTAACACCCCATAATAATTAAAAAGAAAATTCCAGTTGTCATTTGAACAGCGGCTTGATATTGATTCCAAGAACTGCTCACTGAACAATGACAGTTCACTAACCAATCCTTCAATATTCGCCCCCATGCGTAATTGTAAATAATGTTCCTAGGAATTTCCGGCTTCTTTTTTTCTAATATGTATTCGCAGTGAAGAGCATTGTGGTCACTGACACATTCCAAAACATCCACTGTCATTTTTTCAGGTTGCGTTGTGCAGACAAGATCTAGGACCGACTCGCCACGTGTCGGAGCAGAAGCAGTCTGTGACAAACTGAACTGAGATATCAAACAAAGGAATTCTTTACATTCATTTTTCCTTGCAATGCCTTCGGCTGTGTACGTGCGCCAATTTATACCTGGGTAGTTGATATACAGGGTGTCCCAACTATCATGCACCAAGATTTAAAAATACGCAAATGCCACGTAGCTGGACAGAACCAAGGTAATATTGTTTGCCTTCGCTTGGAAATAATAAGATATCATTGTTTTCATTCTGTCTAATTACATAAATAGTCTAAATTAATAAGTTATTAATCAACTTCTCCAATATTATGACTAGATAAAAAGTGGCAATGAGAAAATTGTAGATCAACATGAAAAACTCCCAATACAGCATTCTGTTGCTCAATACGTGCTACATAAGAGTGTTTTCTCGAGCGTGAAAGAAACCGGCGAATACACGCAAAATTGCCGCGCGACTGGCCGCTCGAAGCACTTTGAGTACATACAGACGACGTGCGCTACTCTGGCGCCATCTCGTAGCCATCGTCCCCGCAAAGCCCGTCGTGCGCGACACTGCGCTTTTCTTCACACCATAGAGCTTCATACTACTATTTAGAAACTATATATGCTTCTCACGCCTTTCGCCATACCCTCCTCCTCCGCTTTCCGCCTCATGGTTCCACTGCACCCTTCTCCACCGCTTTCCTCCTCGCGCTCTCTTGGCTATCGCAGTCTTTCATCCTCGCCCCGCGTTCGCTCTTTCATGCTTTTTCTATGCTCGGTTACGAGGACGTCGAGGGACGACGCCGACGCTCGCCGCAGGAACGGGCGCCTAAAGCCCACACCACACGTACGCTTGCGAACGCACGCAAGCTCGTGTCCGCGCGCACACGCATGCGCAGACAGTAGTGCGGCATGGCTCGTACGCTTCGAAACGCGGCGCGATCTCGGTGAACAGCTGCTCTCTTTTATCGCGCGCTTCGGCAGTCTCGCGTTGGCGCACCTGGTTACGCAGCTACGGCGCGGTACATTAAACTTTCAGCGAAGCAGATTTATATCATGCAAGGAAGTGCTTAATATTTCGTGTTTGTGCTGATCTAACACCTTTAAATGTATAACAGTTGCGTTTATAGATACTGAAGCATATTGAAACACTGTCAATAACAAACGAGAAGGGGTTAACCGAGGGCCCCGATTTTCATTGATCATATCATGAGAAGCCAACAAAGACGCCAAGGACGACATAGGGGAAATTGCTTGTACTTATTAATTGAATTAAAGAAATGATAAATTAATGGCAAAGAAAGTGGATGAAAAAACAACGTGCCGCCGGTGGGGAACGATCCCACGTCTTCGCATTACGCGTGCGATGCTCTAACCAATTGAGCTACCGCGGCGCGGATTTCCCATACACTTTCTTGGGTATTTATATGTTACTATTAGAACTAACCTTGGGAGTGTTAGCCAGCGCCACCACTCACAAACCTTGGCGGCGGATGTGGAACATCCTTTCCGCCGCAGGCGTCACGAGTACGTGATCTTTCTGGGTGAAGGCAACTGGTCAATAAACCCGCGCATGCTACCTGAAGGCATCAATGTTGCCGGATTGTCCTTGGCGTCTTTGTTTGTTGGCTTCTCATGATATGATTAATGAAAATCGGGGCCCTCGGTTAACCCCCTTTCTTCTCGTTCTTACATAACGAGGGTCTCAAATCCGGCACCATTGATGCCTTCAGGTAGCATGTGGGGGTTTATTGACCAGTTGCCTTCACCCAGAAAGCTCACGTGCTCGCGACGCCTGTGGCAGAATGAATGTTCCACATCCACCGCCAAGGGTTGTGAGCTGGCAAACACTCCCAAGGTTAGTTCTACGTAGTAGTAACAAATAACACGTTGCTCCCCGCAGGCACGTACCCAGGATTTTTTTTCGGGGGGGGGCCCACCTCCTCCTCCTCCTCCTCCTCCTCCTCCTCCTCCTCCTCCATCATCATCATCATCATCATCTCATTTATCATCATCATCACCCTGTTTTATGTCCACTGCAGGACGAAGGCCTCTCCCTGCGATCTCCATTTACCCCTGTCCTGCGCCAACCGATTCCATCTAGCGCCCGAGAATTTCCTAATTTCATCGCTCCACTTAGTGTTTTGTCGTCCTCGATTGCGTTTTCCTTCTCATGGTACCCATTCTGTAACCCTAATGGTCCAACGGTTATCTAACCGGCGCACTTCATGACCTGCCCAGCTACATTTTGTCCTCTTGATGTCAATTAGAATATCGTCTATACCCGTTCGCTCTCTGATCCAAACCGCTCTCTTTCTCTCTCTTAACGTTATGCCTAGCAATCTTCGTTCGATCGCTCTTTGCGCGGTCCTTAACTCATTCTGAAGTCTCTGCCCCATATGTCAGCACTGGCAAAATGCACTGATTGCACACCTTACTTTTCAATAATAATGGTAAGCTTCCAGTCAGGAGCTGGCAATGTCTGACGTATGCGATCCAACCTATTTTTATTCTTTTGTGAATTTCCTTCTCATGATCAGGGTTCCTTGTGATTAATTGACCTAGGTAAACGTACTCCTTCACAGTCTTTAGTGGCCGACTGGCGATCCTGATCTCTTGTTCCTTTGCCCGGCTATTTATCATTATCGTCATCTTCTGCATATTAATATTCAAACCCGCTCTTACACTCTCTCTGTTAAGGTCTCCAATCATTTGTTGTAACTCGTCTGCATTGTTGTTGAATAGAACAAAGTCATCTTTACTCCTAAGCGTTCCCAGCTTGACTTCTTCTAAGCACGCAGTGAATAGCTTTGGAGAAATTGTGTCTCCCTGTCTGACCCATTTCCCTATAGGTATCTCCCTGCTTTTCTTGTGTAGAATTAAGGTAGCTGTAGAACCTCTGTATATATTCTTACGCGAAGGACGAGCCAGTAAGACGAGGAACTATTTACAGATTATATTTACAACAACGGTTGCAGCGCTGACCGGTTAGATTCACAGCGCGAGCCCAGTTCATTCTTCCTCCTCTTTTCTGGAGTGATGGCGCCCACGCACCTCGTTCAAACAAACAAATACCAAACGCATGTAGCAATATTTTTCAAGCTTTTTACGTAAGCGTTCTGTAGACCTTGATTACGTAGTGCCTCTAGACTGCTGGTGTCTCTACTGAATCATATGCATTTTCGTAATCTATATAAGCCACATAGAGAGGCTTATTGTGCTCTGCAGATTTCGCGACAACCTAATTGATGACATGGATGTGATCCATTGTAAGGATCTCTTCCTGAAGCCAGCCTGTTCCCTTGGTTGACAAAATCCAGTGTTGCCCTTATTCTATTGGACATTATTTTGGTAAATATCTTATATAATACTGGGAGCAAGCTAATGGTCCTATAATTTTTCAATTCTTTAACGTCTCCTTTTTTGTGGATTAGTATAATGTCTGCATTCTTCCAATTTTCTGGGACCCTTGCAGTCGATATACACTTCGTATAAAGAGCCGCCAGTTTTCTATGCAATATGTCTCCTCCATCTTTGATTAAATGGACTGTTATTCCACCTTCTCCTCCCGTTCTTCATCGTTCCATGTCTTGCAGGGCCCTTCTGACTTCATCGCTAGTTATAGGAGAGTTTCCGTATCCTGTTCATTACTGTTTCTAAGTGAGGTATAGGGACTCCTCTGGGTACTGTATACAGGTCAGCTTAGAATTTTTCCGCTGCTTTTACTGTATCTTCGAGATTCCTTATGATATTATCCCTCTTATCTTTTAGTGCATGCATCATTGTTTGTTCTTGCCAGGTTTCGTTTTTACTGATTTCAGGCCGCGTTCATTTTTTTACGGCTTCTTCAGTCTTTCACATGTTATAGTTTCGAATATCAGTTATTTTCGCCTTGTTGATCAGTTTTGACAGTTCCGCGAATTGCGTAACGCTGTGCGGCCGCCAGTCCCATACAAACGCGTAGAGCGCAGGACTCTGCGATTCTAGACGTACTGCGCTCACAGAGAAAGGTTAGAAAAACACCCACATAAGCACAGCAGAGAAGTGGCTACGTGAGGTGGTTCGACCGATAACTGTAGAAGCGTCATTCAAAGCAAGTAATTATTCTCCACTTCCGGTGGCGTTTTCTCTACTTCCTTTTTAAATAAAAAGATGTTGGTCCATAAATATTCTCATAAACAACGGTTAACATTTTTATTATTCGCTTTTGCTTGCAGTTTGGTTGTTGCGTTGGCTCTCTCCCTTAGTAGATCGCTTAATTTCTCAACTCCTTGCGATTTTTGTTTCCGGTTTCCAATTTTGCACGAAAAGTGCGATACAATTAAGGAAAAACAGACGAGGTAACTGGCGACAGTCATCTTGCTTATGGGTTTAAGGGTTATTGCAGTGTTTCATGATGTACGCTCTTTCACATCATTTTATTTCCCACCTTATCTAACCCATATCACGTGTATATGGTTCCGGGCATCGGCAAGCGTCGCGGCGAGCCGTAACTCAAGGAAATAATGAAGCAAAGGGAAAAGTTAAACGCAATTGGTATTTTCTCCGGCCGCAACTCGTTCCATGAGAGTACATACCAGCTGAGTAACAGCCGCATCCCTCTCCTGGTCCCAGGATCAGCCTAAACAAAGACGGTTTTTGAACTAACAAAAGCAACAGCTATGCGCGTGACGGTTGAATAGATGGTGACAACTGAGCGCATCTCGAGTTAATCGCGCGGGTGCGGAATCTATGAGAAAACTGTCCTTCACATTACAAGAAATGCCGATAACTACCGCCATCTAAAAGGAGTGAAAAAGGCAGCATAAGGCTGACCGATGAACAGCTGCCAAGTCTCAACATTAATCTGGCCGCGCTTTAGGAATGTGTGAGGAGTGGTGGCGTGGGCGGGGAGGGGGGGGGGGTATGCCACTTGATTTCGGGGGGGGGCCCGGGCCCCCCCGGGCCCCCCCCTGGGTACGTGCCTGGCTCCCCGCCACCTCGACCACGAAGCACAGGAAATCCTACTGCGTCGTCTCAACGTCTCATGGAGTGACAGTGTCGTTTCCTCTGAGTGGAAGCGTAGCTGTCTTGTCCCAATATTAAAGCAAGGAAAGTCTCCCCTTGAACTGACATTATATCGACCTATTTTCCTCGCCAGCTGTGTCGACAAGTTCATGGAAAGGGTGATCCTCATGCGCCTCGAGTGGTTTCTTGAATATTACGATGTTTATACAGAAGTGATGACAAGTTTTCGAGTTGGCCGTTCGTCGATTGACAACGTCATTGATCGTGTGTCTTGGATTCAACAACAGAAATCAGCCAAACGCCTCTCTGTAGCGCTATACTTAGATGTGAGGGACGCTTCTGACAATGTTTCTCATGAATCCATTCTTGACGCGTTCGTGGCTGCTGCAATCGGAGGCCGCACTTTTCGGTGGATTCGGAGCTACCTGACGCAAAGGGGCTTTGTATTTCCCGAGGATGGTCAAACTACCGACCACTAAACCAGTCGTGGAGTTCCACAAGGTGGCTTTTTGAGCCCAGTTTTGTTCAACCTGGCTTTGATTGGGCTGGCGGAATCCCTGCCACAGTCGGTGAGTCTGTCAATTTAGCAGGTGACATCTGCATCTGGGATGCAGATGTCACTTGCGTAATGCAGATGTTTCGCGCAAGGCTACAAAAGGCTGCAATGACGACGTCTACTTACTTCCAGAGACAAGGCTTTGGCGTTTCAACAGAAAAATGCGCATTAGTCGCTTTCACGCGAAAATCGATGACTGGATACTGTACTTGGTGTATATTAACACCTGCTGTCTATTAATAGCCAGCCTATCTTGTACAAGATAACCTACCGATTTTTAGGTATCGTTGTCGACCGCAACCTCTCATGGAGCACCCGTATGTATCCTACCTAAGGAAAAGACTCCGCTCGATCAGTCACCTTTTCAAAGCCATCGCGGTAAAAGCACGGATGCCATCGGCGTGTTCTTTGATTCAACTGTACGAAGCGCTCTTCACGAGTTTCTTGCGTTACAGCACTCTGGTGCTGTCAAGCACACGGAGGACAAACCTCAGAGTACTTGAGAGCATGCAACCTCAAGCGCTTAGAACCTGTCTGGACTACCACGATGCGCTTCAACAGCCGCAACAATTGCCATCGCGAGGGAACATCCCACCAGTACGCATGTCGCCACAGACACCCTTAGAAATAATCTTCGGCACCTTTCCCGACTAGTCTGAACGCCCTGCTTCTCTCTCGGAAAGTAGAACAGATATAAGTTTTTCGGGCCTTGTGGCCTCCTACCGAACCTCTTTTCCATCAGACTTCACGCTTGCAGCAAGATCACCCTTTCCTTTGTGTGTCTCCGGCAGCCACAAGTGCGGCTTTCCATTCCAGGAGTTGCAAAGAAGTCCGACTTGCCAAATTGTGCCCTGCGTCAAGCCGCTCTTTATGTACTGCATGATTCCTATTCAAATTGAATTCATGTTTACACAGATGGCTCTTCGACTCTAACCAGCTATACTGGTGCCGGGGTTATTCCGTCAACATCATTCTGCAAGAAGTTCAAGATCAGCCACGTCACAACAACAAATAGCCGCGCGACTGGTCGCTCGAGGCACTTTGCATGTATTTGCGGGCTTCTTCTACTCTCGGAAAAACACTTTTATGTAGCACATATTGAGCAACAGAAAGGCGTATCAGGAGTTTTTAATGGCGCTCTACAACTTTCTCATTGAGACTTTTCATCTAATTATAATATTCGAGAAGTTGATTAATTAAGACTAATTATCTAATTAGGCGGAATGAAAAATAAACTACTTTGAGTATCTTCAAGCGACGGCAAACAACAATACCTTTGTTCTGTCCAGCAACGTGGCATTTGCATATTTTTAAACTCTGGCTAAAGGTAGCTTAGCTGGGACATAGTATAATATGCATGAGCCCCATTAGGGGTAGGCAAATAGCCAACGAAGTCTTGGTAGAGGCCTAATGCCTCTCCGGTCATTTATTCGAGTAGTATCTTGATGGTGTCTTTGAGTAGTATATCTGCCTTGCTGCCACACTACACCTTGTTCTTTTTTTCACTAGAGGCATGTGATCAGTAAATTTTCGAATATATTTTCCCCCATTCTTATTTGCGTTGAATATTTTGAGACTGGGTGTACATGCAGCACTAGTGATTATATATCCTCCTGGCTGAAGAGAGAGAGAGAGAGAGAAAAATGATAAAAGAAAGGTAGGGAGGTTAACCAGGACTGAGCCAGGTTGGCTACCCTACACTGGGGAAAGGGAAAGGGGGACGGAAAGATGAAAAGAAGAGAAAGTCCACTGGAGATATCAGTCGGTCACTCAGTCCGAATCAAAGGCGCTCACTCAATCCGGTCGCTTTCAAATATCGCAGCAGCGCTTTTGTGGCCTTTTGTAGCTGCGATATGCGAGGCATGCATGGTCCCAAGATCTTCTTCAAGGTGAACGGCTTCCCATCTAGCTGATTTAGAGCTGTGCAGAGGTCTTGCCTTTCGTTTTCATAAGATGGGCAGTAGCACAGTAGGTGTTCTATGGTTTCCTCGAACACCTCCTGGCTGAAAATGACCGAATGTTGTGGGGGCTCGGGCTAACGCACCCAGTACCGGCGAGCTAAGATCTAAAGAGATATGGCTCACCCTCACTCCGCGTCGCACGGATAGGGGCGCCGTGGCGGATTCGGTGACTCACCGGCAAGGCTTAGAGACGACTGCCACCGTACGTATACTATTAACGAAAGGGAGTTTACTCCCTGATATGTACGATATGCTCATGTAACCCAGGGGTTACGGCATTTGGGTGACAGTCGCGGACTACGGGTGACAGCTACCGAAAGTCCGCTCAGCCACACGGGGCTCTTCCGTGCTAGGTTCGCCACACAAAGGGTTCGTCTCGCTCAGAAGAGCGCGGTACCAGATTGGGCCCAACGTACAGCCGCCAAAAGCACCGAAAATGAATCTGCTGGGCGAAGGCAGCCACGTACCTTGGATGCTGCAGGAGCGGGATGCCGAGGAGAGGGCGAGAAGGGCCAGCTCCTGGGGCACTGTTCGTGCGGCACAACCTGTTATCCGGTTTTGGAATGCGAATAACCTCATATGCGAATAACATTGTTAATGCGTTGGTACTCTTGGTACCAACTCTTGTACTCTTGGTTGGTACGCGTTGGTACTCTTGGTACCAAGCCTAGAGTACTCTTGGTACTCTAGGCTTGTGAACTTTTGAATAGTGACCCTTTAACGCGCGTCACTGCTACCGCGATGATTCTCAAAGGCATCTGCACGACGTTGCCGTATAGACGAGGTCACCACTGAATTTCGGGACAACGTTGAGGCTCAATGGTTAACCGGAAATATCAGAGAGATCCTTCAAGCTTTTTTATTTTCGATCTGCTGTTCTGACTATGCCCTACGAGCATCGTGGGAAAGTTGAGAAATTTTTTGCTCCACATACTTATCGAACGCCTAAAGACGCGGACGTCCTTGCAGAACAACAATAATAGCCCTTTCACGCTACGAAGGGACGTATAAGGCATAAACTGAAACATAAATGAAGTAATGGCACATTTTGAGCCGTGTAATAACAATGTATTTTACAGGCTGTGAATTATCGCAGTTTGCATATAATATTGTAATACACGCGAAACAGCCAAGCATTCGAAGGAAGCACTAGTGGTGCAGCGTAATAATGCTGAAATATCTCGAACCGGATATTTTGTGTATTGGTTCTCATAAATCCGGATAACCGTTTTTCAAGACCGTATTCACTTCCCTACGGTCAAACCGGAAAAAGCCGGTTTGACGGACACTTGCAAGCACTCTATAGTTTGCAAGCGCTCTATAGTTTATAGTTGCAAGCACTCTAAGGGGTCTGCATAATGCAAATTCTGAAAAGATCCAGGGTGAATTACAAATTTAGCTTTTGCCATTGGTACATGATGAAAACTAGCTGAAGTGTTTATTCCTTTTCATGTACTTATACCCCCGTTTCTGCAAAAGGGGGCAAAACGTACAAAATCTGTCAGAGTACCGACACATTTGTGACATATTTAGCCTGTCATGACAAAACATGCGACCCTGTAGCACTTGAAGTCGGGAGGACCTTGTGTTACGTCACACTCAAGAAGCAGACTGAAATGGAGACCTTCGATTAATTGGTTTGTTGCTTCTTGTTGGTAATCATGTTCAGAAATCTGTTGAAATGAAAGAGACAGTTGCTTCGGGTTGCATTTTATTTCTTCACATCAGGATTTCATGCTTTTCTTTTTTCAAGTAATACTAACTCATCATTCAAGACAATGTTCAGTATCTCATTCGCTTACAGCGGAAGTGTATGACCAAATTGTCAAAGGTTGTTTCATTTGACGTCCCTGGTGAAGCATCTGCAAAGCATTTCTGTGATCTATCTACTGGAAAGAATAGCTGAGGTTTGGTGCGCCTCCAGCCCATTCCGTGATGAACTTCAGGACATCTTGACATTCTGCGCTGCGTGATACCTGCAAGTGGGGGATTGGAACAAGGATTGACATACGACTCATTACAATCGCCGCGAACTTAAGTGTACTTTTTTAGGCAGTGGCCGGATGCAGACAGGTATGTTCCTAAAAGGGCCATAAACAGTCTTGGACAATATGGGCAGAATATGAGCAGAATAGCACAAAGCAATAAATGTATTTTCCATGCCCTACATGTGCACTTCCTTTGACACGTTTCTTCACGGAACTATCAGCACTTATCCTCGTCATGCGCTTAGCCTCTGTGGGTACTTGCGGTGATATCTGATAATGTGCGGAGGCTATGTGCCATGGTAACACTTTCTTTTTGTTTTTGCAGCAAGGTGCATCAATGCTCCCAGCCAAGACATCCTTGCATGCCATGGGGCTTGTAGTTCCTTGCAACCATTGGTATCTGCCTCAACAGATACGATGCATCAATAATAAGACTGTGATAACAGCAGGTAGAAAGTTGGCACTGCCATCGGAAACAGAATATAAGCAGGAAGTTCAAAATACCCAGACATCTTAGAGCCCCTCTATCAAGTTAGGCATATATGTATGTACTCAAAGAGGACCTTTTTTTTTGCGTGCAGCCAAAATTTTGCCTACTATTATATATAAAATTATGGACACAACTTCAGTTATCTCGATATCGCTCAGCAGGAACAAACATTATAGTTGCATGTAAACACATTTTGAAGCTTTTATTCCTGCAGTTAACATTAAGCTAAGTGTGACGATCGAACTCTTTCATTACCACCCCTCTTCTGTGGCAGCAGGATGGCGAATTCATGCGAATTCACAAACAGCGTGTAAATTTTTTGTGTATTTCTTGCATGCTGACCTGCTGACAAAATGCGCTTTTCCCATATTCTCTTCTTTAAGGCGAAAGCCTTAAGTGACTCATACTCCCGATGGCCTGGAAATTGCGGCGTGCGGTACTTGAGAAGTCGAGCCTCCGGACCTCAGTACAATAAAAGTTTTCACACACACACAGAAAGTCATGTGAGCTCGCTTCGCGCTGACACGAGCTCGTGCCACTGCTCGCGCGTTCGTCGTCGTCTTCTTTCACAGCTGGTTCCGATGCCACTCACCATGCCCAAAAAAAGAGAAGTTAATTAAGATAGAGTTAATTCAGGCACTCGAGCCCACGACCTTCGGTCGGAGTTGAGCCCACGATCTTTAGTGTTCAGGCGAAGTTATTTAGGGCACACTTAATTAATATAGAGTAAACTAAGGCAATCGAACCCACGACCTTTGCGCCTCGGGCGTCCGTATAATTGCTATCGCAATAACCAAGATTAAATTCTGGAAGGGTGCACACACAAAGCACCCGGTCACCACCCTTATTATTGACTCGAACGCAGGGCCCAATTTGTAACCCCTAAAGTCTTAAATAATTGTAACAAGCCTGGAAGAAGAAGAGCAATAGTATAACAAGCTTTAGAATCTTACTCGCATCATCAATTTTTGTGAACTGAACCGCAGTTCTGTTCAGATACCATAAAATACATTGCCACATTTATTTGGTTCGCTAGCAGTTGCTTACATAAATGCATAGTTACGTTGTTTATGCAGCAGCATAACTGCAGCACGCAGGCGGCGACCAGACTTGTGCACGTTGCAGACAAAAATAGTAACCGGTTACAATTACATTTACTTCATTCAGAATGTAATTTATTGCATTCACCGGCCGGCACTGTATACATGAAAATAATTGAGGAATTACACAATAGTGATCGATTACTTCTACTTCTACGTTACTTTCTTGCGAGCTTTTGCCATCGTTGCATAGATACAGTAAACAGAACGAGCTAGCTTGGCACTTTCAGTGCGTCCTCTGCAGCCCTCCATACATTGCTTATCTGCACTAACCATTGCTTTTGAAAATTTTCGTCGGTCACCGTCCCTCTTTTTTTGTTGTGTATACATCAACAGCGACATTGAAAATTTGCTCGAAGAGGCTTAGCCAGTTCGCTTGATATGCGCGCTAGGGGATAGGGTGGTACGGTAACGTATGGACCCTTTTTACGTTTACAAACAGAGTTTCCGAAATATTTCCGGTTAAGATCTCTGGACCACCGCAAGTTACAATATCCTGTAGATATAAAGAACTCTACAGCTGGCACCAGTTTTGGTGTATAGCTAATGTTTGAAAAGTGAATTTCATTGCTAAGTAGAACACGAAACCTGCATGCATGAGCTCGACGCATAGAAACCGTTCCCTATATATGAACACATCAAGAACATGTGCCTTTAGTATAACATGGCACAAAATACTTCTTTATCTTTGGATATCTTGTCTGTAGAAAATGCATGGCCAGAAGTTTCCTGGGGTCGTGAATACACTGCTGCCACAGTGTGGATAAAAGGGTCTACACGGATCTCGCAAACAAGATTTTGGTTTCTCAGCACCTGGATACGCTATGACGCGCATCGCTTCATAGGACTTGGAGAAAACGCTCCCGATTGGACCAATGAAAGGCTGAAAAAATCAACCGTATGTGATTTGATGGCTATAACGTCCTAAATAGTGCCTTCGCTTATCAAGGCATTCCAGTACTTGTTCAAACCATCGGCGACCATATGGTGGAAGATTAAGATGAGGAAACAAGTACTGAACCTCCGGCTTTGCCTGTCTGAGCATACGCATTTGCGACGCTGTTGCATGGTACGATCTCGGCCATTTTACTATAGTTTTCGCCAAATCCAGGTTCTCAAAGCTGTGTCATTTATTGCAGCTTTTCTCGAAAGTAAGGTAACTGGTCGCATGTAATTAGTTACTTAAATAAAGTAATTGGATTAAGGTGAGCACTAACGAGTAAACAAAGTTAATAAATTACAACATTACCCAGAAATGTAATTTATTAGAAGTAATTAATTTACATGTATTTCGTTATGTACAATTTGGCCGTAATTGATGCTCAGGGCAACCATGGCTGGCCTGCATGTGTGACCTGCGTCAAAGGACCACTTTGATATTATATTGCCACGAGCATAACAGTTGGCTGTGTAGCGGGTTTGCTACTTCTGCACAAGCTGAGGCCGGCGCAACGAAGACGCACTCTCAGTGAAGGTGTCGGTCGGGATCTGTTTGATTCGATTAGTTTAGGCTTAATAGTTTTTATCGCATATGTAGTAACGTTACTATATATTGAGGCAAAGGTGGTACACAGAGACAATGATGACAGGCTGGTGTGTGTCCCAATTCAAGATGGCTTATTTTTGCTGAGTCAAGTACGTCGGCGCCATTGCCCTTCCTTTCTCTGTCCCTATACTTCCACAATCCCATGCGGACGCAAACAAATGCGAAAGGGGGAGCAAGACAGATGGGAGAAAATCTGGTTTGCAGGAGGCAGTGATGCTCTTGGCTGCCACTAGTGACGTGGCTGAGGAATTAGCTGTTGTATTTTTTGGAAATACAGCAAGGATGATCTCTTTTTTTTTCTGAATGTGCACAAGAATTTAATCGCTTAACATTGAGGTACTTGAGTTTTTAGAGTGTGCTTCGCCACGTTATGTTTGAAAACACTGCCTTTATGACGTCATCTTCTAGTTGGCTACACTTTCTGCAATAACTCAGATAGCGCAGCACGTCTGATCTCGATTTGACAGTGAAGCGCGCTGTTTGATTTGATTTCGTATGGGAGCCAGTGCAGAACGAGTTCAAGATTATCTTGCATTCGCTACTTTGGAAGTGCCAGCTTTTGGTAGCAGACAAAACGTGATTACTGATGCGCAAACATAAATGAATCCCGTTTATTGTTACAACAGTCAGCGTAGCCAGAAATAAGGAGGCGCGTTACAAGTTCGATGCCAGGATGATTGTTCGAACCACAGAGGTCGTGCATGATCTGGCTGCATTCCTTCCGTTCCAGCTACTTTCTCTTGGGATAAGTTTTCTGGCTTGAGCGAAACATTGAGACTGATAGCAAAGTATTAGAATATTAACCCAAGTAAGGGTCATAGTTTTATGGACAATCAGGAATCGTGTGAAAAGCACCCAAGTGCGTGATACAGCAATTCGTGTTTTCTAATCACCCTGGGCAGCTTTGCTGGGTTCGTTTTGTCTGCTGCGATGCTCGCACGGCCGCTTGGCTGTTGTATACCATTGTGCGGCGTGGCCAATCTTCCTCCGGAGCTAGTGTAGACGTTAAATCGATGACAGTGTTTCCAGGTATCGAGAACTAAAGACATCAGATACGACGAGCAGAAAGTGAGCGGCACGGGCGTGAGAAAATGGCACCAACTTCAACGGCCAGCGGCACTCAAGCCTACCACGAACAGTGCAACGAACGCGGCGTGCTGTTCCCCGGAATCAACGAGCGATGTCCGCATTTCCCGAGATTCCCCAAGTGAAAGAGAGCACAGAGCTGCGTCAAAGAAGGTTGCCTTGCGAGGGCTGGACGCTTGATGTCATGCTCCCTCCTATATTTTGTTTCTTCCCTCCATGCTAAGGACGCGGAAGGACAGCGTGCATCAAGGCCAGCCAGTATTCTCGTTATGTATCAACAGGCTCAGTTTTCAGACCTTCTCGCCCTGGTTGCGGCGATCGTATGTCCGCCCTCTCACCCACAACTGATCACGCGACTTGCAACACAGGGTGGCACATACCACGCATGCATCCGCCCCTTTGATCCCGTTTCAAAGAGGGTCATCATCGTTAGCGTGGGCGGCGCATGCGCCGTCCAGCTCGGGATACCATGGCGGCGGCGCAGCAGGCCTGCCACGAAAAATTCGTGGGACCGCGCAACATTCATACGGAAACGGATTACCAGCGAAGCTGCTCAGGCTGCATACATGGACTGCATACATACTCTAGCGCTGGTGCATATACGGGGGCTGCAAGCGGTGAGGTTCAACCATCATGGGAATGATGGGTAAAGTACATGGATTTGCCTAAACTTCGTCCTTCAGGGTTCAAGCGGCATCGTGACATCGTAAACTCGCCATTTTCAACGAAGTATTGTATAATGAATAACCAAATAAACATCATTAAAATTTTCCGACGGTAGGATTCAAACACAGGACCTCGAGCACAGAAACCCGATACTGAAACTATTACGTCACGGACACATGCAGCGACAAGCGGCATAGAATGCTCTTATGAATTTCTCGCAGGCGAGCCAGCGCGTTGAGACGCTTGGCACGCTTCGATTTGGCCACTTTGACAGGCTGAACCGCTGCAATGAGTAATGATTGTGCGTATTTGCAGAGTTTTCCGCACTTAGAAAAAAAATTCATGGACGATCACGATACTCCCTAATGCGAAATTTAAGCGCAGCTCTATACGTGTTTTCATTTCGCAATATATTGAGGCAAATAATTTGAGAGAGACCTGTAGCAGAGTCGCCCATCGTCGAAAATCTGATCTTCAAGACAAGCGCGTCGGCTTTTTTTTTTATACATGACTCATCGAAGGTTCCAGCGTAATCGCTGGTGCCGCGTGGCTTCCTGAAAGTACTACAGAATTCGCGTCGCGCATACAATTGGATTGGTCTCTGCCGTTCGCGGCTCGCGTCTTTCATATCCTGATCCGCTTTCGCTCTTTCATCTTTCGCTGTGCTCGTTCACTTGGTTCACTTGTCGCCGACGCCGATATTCGCCGCGGGAACGGGCGCGCTTAACTCTAACATATGGATTGCTCTGAAATTTCGGACAATGAAGGCAGATGAAGCGTAATAAAGGAAGTCACAAGAATGCCTGAATCCACAAGCACGAAGATCAGACAAATCCATGTACAACCAATTATTCTCATGATGGATCAACGATCGCAGCGCCCGAGTTCTGTCGAGCAATTATTGCAGGAAACTCTGTGGCTGCATACCCACCACTGCCTGTTTCCTGCATTTGAATCAGACTGTTCTGGGCGTTACTGATGCGGTTTTGCAGTGTCAACAAGGTGACATGCTAAGGAGCCACTAGCACAGCAAAAAGCTGCTTCACATAGTGACGCCATATGGAAGCCGTCATATATGGCTTTATATCATATGTGTATATATCATATGTGGCTTTGTAGAATGAATGTGAATAAGGAAGACACACAAAATGGAATAGGGTTGGCCATTCTCGGGCCTCGAAGCTTGTCACTCACTTTTGTAGCCAACAGAAATTTGTTCCAGTCGTCCTTGTTGCAGACTATCTTTGGTTTTTGAAACTGAAGCTTGTTTTGGAGCAC
The DNA here is from genome assembly GCF_038994185.2 of Dermacentor albipictus. Lineage (NCBI taxonomy): Eukaryota > Metazoa > Arthropoda > Arachnida > Ixodida > Ixodidae > Dermacentor > Dermacentor albipictus. Next base: position 76,000,208 of record NC_091821.1, read on the forward strand.
AGGGTATCCTGAAATGGTCAGCAACAAGTGATGAGCTAGCTATAGTGCAGCATGTTCTAGTAAAAAGTGGCGAGACCTTTACAAAATTAAGATGATACTTTGCAAAATACACCTGTCACGCGCTGCGGTGTGTCATCATAAATGGAGTTAGCTATTCACTAAATGCATTTCTTTTAATTATCGACTTTAGTGTTTTCAAGTGTACGTGCTTTGTTTCACATTTGGGGCCTTCGCTCGCTACGCATACACTGCCTGCTTTGCGAAGCAACCAATGAGGGTATACGTACTTTCCATCATAACGCTTCTGTTCTACAGAAAAAGGACCCTTTATATATCCCTTTATATATGCCAACGTCCTTACAAACACCTGCAATACACAGGTTAGGCTTCACCGTGCGCGCCTCTTTCGTGGTGTATCTGTACCAAAGATAGCGCCTCAGAAAAGAAATCTATAAAAATAAGCAATTCCGAGAAAGAGCGAGAGAGAAGCAAACGTTTTTCCACTGGCAACATTGCCTACTGATATGCACGCTCACATGCAATTGAACATTCACTGCACGTGAAACTTGGAAGCGGTTATAGTGTCGCAATGCGGGCTGGTTCGTTTGTCATTTTGGAATACTTGTGTAGCGCAAGCAAGGAAAGGACACAGAGAAGATGAACACAAAGAAAATGCGAAGCGATGGTATGGCTTCGTTTTACTGAATTAATGAGTCCGTGCTTTATTGCGCACTCTTCATTATTGCACGAAATAACCTTCAGGATATATTTGATATGTTGGCCAAAACTGACCTACGTTTACAGCAAGGCTGTATATGAGACGAAAAAAACGGTCATCCGAAAAATCTGAACGTTCGACGTTCCTTGATGTCGACTATAGCTCTTTCCTCCGAGGCAGTTTCTGAGAGTATGCGGGCTCAAGGACTCCACCTATGGTGTGCCTTCGTTCACGTTTGGAATCAGTTGTCTCTGTATCTTGTCTACGCACCATTTCAGATGCAACACACAATCACAATATACAAAATGCACAATTAAATTTCTCTCTCCCTCGGTATTTTTCGCACGGTATGATTCAACGTATGCTTCTTGCAGTGAACGTGGACCGTAACGAGTTGCCTCAAACAATTTTATTACATATAGTGTACTCAGGTTACGCACGCTTGATCATTATACGTATACTTGTAGGCGCATGCATCGCGTCGCTCTCCGCAGTCCTGGCAGTTTTTGGTCCTGCGTTTGACCCGCCTGCCGCATGCACGGGACGCTGTGCCCGGTGGCGCCCAACGACATGCTCGGCTGCGCAGATTACCTATATATACATATATGCAGTAAATGAAAGCGTTGCCTGTAATCTGTACCCACTTCTGTGTAATCACCATCTTACTCTACTCTCCCTTTTTCTGTGCTCTTTCTCATCCTTTCCTTCAGAAAACAGCAGCAGGTAGACGAGTCTATCTCATGCTGACCTCTTTGCCCTTTATCAAGTAAATGTGTTATCTCTGTAATCATGGAAATTGTGTCATGTTCATTACGTATCTCGAGAGCTCTGTATACGCGCGCACGTGTACGAAAGGGAAGGTTGAGCACGTACCGGTGATCAGGCAAGGCAGGGCGCGCAGGTTGCCCTTGGGGCCCTCGAGCGAGGCCTCGTAGAAGCCTTGTTCATCAACGGGCAGCGCCTGCTCTACGCCCTGGTTCATGCTTATGGCTAGAACCCATTCCTTGACCTCCTCGTGCTGGGCCTCCTGCGGGACGTCTCAGTGAATACGCGCACTTCGGGCACGTCGACGGCTGGAACCACTGCGTCATCGCGTTTGAATCTCGTCTATCTCATTCACTATATGTGACCTATTGCGGGACTGGCACGATAACTTTCCAATAGTAAAGTACCAAAGTTCTAGCAACTTTTTTTTATCTGTCTGTTTCGCGTTAACGAGTCCCAAATTTTGAAGATCCGGAGTTACATGGCCCCCTGATGTGCATATGTGCAACTGTACAAAACTGGGCTGCCTAGGCGCAGACCACTCGAGTGGCATGGCATATTTTCTTTAGTTTTCAGCCGCAGTCTCAAGTCAATGAAGACGGAGTGGAGAATCGGGCGATTTGGTACAAGATTCAACGTATAGACCAGCAATAAAGGGCGTACCAAAACAACTGGATGTTGAGAGGATGACGCTGGTCTTCAGTGTATTTAGGTAGCTATGTAAGCTTAAAACAATTTCCGAAAGCTGAGGCGGTAACTTCTTCCTTGAGTCAGTGTGACTCCCGAAGAAAGCTGGCATGTTTGTCTCAAGCGGAACGGCGCGCGTGGCCTCACTTCTACGGAAAAGTGGTGTGCTATCCCGAGCAAGTTCTGCTCTATATCGCAACTAAATGCAATATTGTTCGTTCCTGCTACGGTTATTCAGGCTGCTCAACAGCAAAAGTAAAGTGAACCTTAGACATGACGTATCATACACCGACCAAGAAAGAAGAAAAATAAAGTTTAAGGATAAAGCACAAGCTCGCATGAATCCACATTTTATTCAGGTTAAGTAATAATTATGTTCATAAGGCTTCTAAAAAAAAAGACACTACACTCCTTTACTAGTATAACATAGCAGGCTGAAATAACTATAGTGTGTGGTTCGATGTCTGTGACGAGCCCACTTACATCGAGGAACATCTTCTCGGGAAGGGGAATCTCAAAAGGGATGTCGGTGTTCTGGAAGTCGGAATGATCTAGCGTGTCCACCGACCCTTCCTCGATGGCCTGGGATTGTAAAGTAGATACATGATTATCAACAGCTTCTTTTCTTTTTAATTTTTCCCGTGCATGTACACTTGTGACGAATGTTAATTGATTCCAGTGAACATGGATGGAAAGTTCAATCATTATTTTCCCTGTAATTACATGTCGAACGACTGTTATTTATGGTGGTAAACCAAGTTAAGATTAATTCCGCATCCACACTAGTGATTAAAACTTAAAGTAAAAAAATACGCCTCCATTTCACCCTGTGAAAGTGGATATACAGCGAAGCTGTTGGCGACGTTAGACAAGCACAACCGAGGTGAGACAAGTACCACCACCCCAACTGACGTTAGAAGACGTTACACAAGAACAACAAGCAACGTAGGTCACGCGCCCACGCACATGTGCACAAGTGCAGCATACATCTTCATTCTTGTAGGCCTTCCGCCAAGCGCAAGTGCCTTATTGAACTAAATGAATGTTTAAAAGTAAATTGCCTCAAAAAATGTGCAAAGCACGACTTACAAACAAGCTGCAAACATGATATCTTCGGACTGTAATACGAATATTAGGTACGAGAATGTACGAGAAAACATAATTCTGTTACGCGGAAACTCAAACGCCTTTTCCAGCAGCCATTTGAAGTCCGTTTTTTTTGGGGGGGGGGGGGGAGAGGGGGAGCACAGACCGAAACATACCGACCAACTAGAGGCTAAGAGCTTCGCTGTAAAAGCTGTAGATCGCAAAGGAACGCTTGGATATTTTTCGCGCATGTTTTCACCAAAAGCGCGCACGAAATTAACTCTGATTGCGAACCTCAGCGCTGAAACTTGTTGCTAACGTGGTTGCACTATAACCTCTTGTGACGTTTTCCTTTTTTTCTTTCTTTCTTTCTTGTTTGTACACTCCCCTGAGCATAAATATAACTTTGCAACAAGGTCACATATTTTGGTCCCCTCCGTTCATACAGCACTTTTATCTTCTCTTGCCGTCGGCCCAAAAATATGTGAAATCAGTGACGCGTAAGCGCACCTCACCATGGTAGAAGCGAGCTGCTGCAGATTTGTGCTGGTTTCTCTACCTGCCTGCACTTTAAAGCGCAGGCAGGTAGGGCGAACCAGGCAAGCCACAAGGCCAATTGCTTTATTGAACGACACGTTCCAGAATATGCAATCTCGTTGCAAAATTTGAGTGAAAACAAAGCAACAGGACGCGGAAAAGCTACCAGTCTATCAGGATTAACTACGCAGATCACTGGTCACTTCACCAATGGAAGCATTAACAAGGTGTGATCGGTGTGTCTGTAGGGCACGAGTATTAAGGACAGACGTGTTGATTATCGCTCTTCTTCAACATACCACACCAATTCTTAATAATATGCTGATAGTTTAGTCTTTTATAATAGTTCTGGTTGTGCTGTAAGCAGAAAACAATGATTATATCTCCGCCTATCGTTCGAATGAAGTGTTCTATAATGTTCTTTGGTACAGGTGGCGCGCGTGACATACCATCGAGTTCAGAGAACATGAATGGTACACGAGCGGTACCTCCTGACACTCGGTCGTGCACGTGTGCATGCTTTCAGTTCTCAATCTTTGGCCAACGTACCTCGCATATATCCAAGTAGTGATTCCAGAAAACGAAAGCCATTCCTTCTTTGTTCAACGTCTGAAAAACGTAAAGCGTAATTAACGTCACAGAGATGCTGTTTCTCGAAGCGTCATGTTTTCATTTACTAATGAACATGGGACAATTGACAAAAAAAAGCGCGTTTTACGAGACCCAAACCCCCATGTAGCTTTCCTTGCTACTTTTGGTACCTCTTGCTAATTTACCCCTTTCATTAGAACTTCTTACAGCTTGAGGATTTCCACGGAAGTGATTTGCTATATTCAGTACTTTGGCGCTTAGAGCCGTCAATTAATTTTTCCCCGCGCTTCCTTCTTCTAGCCTCCTGGTGAGTTCAGATGGCAGGGCGACCTCCCAGGAAAGGCGTTGGTCTCGGTTTCGATCACCGGGCTTGACCGAGTTTTTCTTCAACTGCGAAGCTCTCTTTCTGAGAAGCCCGTGTAAATTTCTATTGTAGCCTCGCAGCTACTCTCGGGAGGATAGTGAATTCTCTTTTCATTAATAAGGACGAGTGTACCTAAATTATTACACAGAACAATGAATGATGATTCTGACGTGCTTGATAGAGAAAGGAAAAGTTGGCATCCACCTTACCAATTTTTCACCTTGCATGCTTCCGCGGAACTATACATTTGATACGATAGCGGCTGCACCATCCTCAAGGATGGTGCAGCCATCCTTGAGGATGGCTGTAGCGACCATCTGTAGCGACCATTGTCGCTACAGTGCTATACGTTTTGACATTAAAAGTACGCCATGTGTACGATAGTGTCCTGATTGATACCTACATGAATGATCCTGAATTAGTCTTAAATGGGTACTGACCATGTTACTTTCGACCATTCACTTTTTTGCGTTAACTGAAGGTCCTGGACCTCTGAACCATAGAGAAAGTATTGACACGCCTCACAGTGGAGTAAATTATTTATTGTAATAGCTTCTGTACAACCATTTTCGGTTTACTTTCCCAGGAAGATATTGCTTCGTGACGTCACAACACAGTATTCGGTCGCGTGGAGCAGTACATTGTGACGTTCGGACACTCGCTTCGGCTTTCTCTGTTGCCTGCTATGCTGGTACTCGTTGAGAGAGCCGATGTAGCGGCATACGAGGCGTTACCACTTCTATCTGCGAATCAGCTACTCCTCTCTCAACTAGCGTCGGCGGTGTTCCTCGAACCGCCCGCCTCCCGTCTAGGCTAGCGTTTATAGATGCTTTTATCTATTAACGTTGCCCGCGGCACCGTCTCCCGGCCAGCGGGCAGCGCTAGCCGTCCGAGCTCTGACGTTACACCACGCGTCACGCGTGAGAGGTACCATACTCCACAACAGGTGACACCACTTTGATTTTTCATTTTTTTCGCTTGCGAAAGCTCTGTTCTCGCTACGAGTGATAAATTTGTTATTACAGGAGCTTAATGCTTCAATCTAGACCGTCTTACCCTCAGCTAGGCGTAAGGGAAGTGTATGAGTGGTGCCGCCTGCAGACAAATACATACCCGAACCCACAGAATAAAGAACCATCTTAACCTATGGTTAAAACATGCCATCCACCCTACCGCACACATGGGCACTTGTCCTTGGTGTGGAGACCAGCCAACTCTCGCCCACATTACGTGGGAATACGGGCTCAGGCCAGCCAAAATTAATACGCCTCACATTCCGGCGCAAAAATCCAGAGCGGAGCATTGGGAGACCTGGCTCGCCAGCGAATCAAAAGAGGCCCAGTTGAGTGGAATACCTCGGCCAAGCGCGGCGGGCTGTTGAGGCCAATGTAGCCCAGGACTAGAGACCCCATCCACCTGCTTCCCCAACGCTTTCCTTTTACAATAAACGTTTTTCAATTCAATTCAATAGACCGATTTAATATTTCAATTTAGTGTCCCTCTAAGATGGCAGCAAGGGAGACAAAAAATTCACCAACGATTACGATACTCCCTAATGCTAAATTTGGGCGCAGCTCTACACGTGTTTTCATTTCCCGATATATTGGCTGACGCGGACAATCTGTCTCGTGGGATGGACGCGCTCGCCGCATGCCATTGGTTAACAGACGACGGCGCGCTACTCTGGCGCCATCTCGTAACGCTCGTCGCCGCAGAGACCATCTTGCGCGGCACTACGCTTTTCTTCTCACACTTTCGCCATACCCTCCTCCTCCGCTTTCTTCCTCGCGCTCTATTCGCTATCGCCGTCTTTCATCCCCTGCTCCGCTCTGCGTTCGCTCTTTCATCCTTCACTGTGCTCGTTCGCTGGGTTACGACGAGGGACGACGCCGACGCGAAACGCAAGAACGGGCGTCATAGAGCTGCGCTCTAAAAAACCAGCGCTCGTTCGTGTCGTGTCTCCCCCCTTGTCCCGGTCAAAACCGCGCTGTTCTGTTTCAAATATGGCTAACCAACTCGCCCAAACGTCCGTTTGAAAAAAATCCTGTCGTCCCTATTTAATAGCGCGGTAAAATTTATAGTGATGTTTAAGCAACTCGCTTTGACGTGCCTTGCAGGCGAGTCCCGCCTCGTAGAAAGCTTTATCCGCAGGAATGTGCTCTGTGTACCGCAACAGAGACACAGATATCTTCATGGCGTGCTCGGCCAGGGTCTCCTGCCCCTGACATGCTGAGCGGGTGGCGTAGTAGTTACTGATAAGCAGTAACTTTTCGAAGTCGCCGACATCCTGGTTGCTGGTCTCTAGGTTTTTCACCTGCGTGAACGTGGCACCACACAGCGTCGGTGAAAAAAAAGATACAATAAAAAAGAGACCTCGAAAGGTTCCGGAGAATGCGAAAAAAGTGACACAAACAATAAGTAAAATGACCTCGCACTTCTTCTTTCTCTCTTTCTTCTTGTTAAGCATGAGTCGTGTATATATTTTCAAACATGAGCCAGACAGCACTGCCTTTGCCCGTCACCTAATTGATCAAGCGATATAAAAACACATTTTCATTTATTCACCCTGCAGCGCGCACGTTAGGTGCTTGAGTTCTATTGATTGCATATTCTTACTGATTGCATATTCTTATTCCTGCTTACTGAATTCGAGTTTTCTTAGCTGAATAATGCACATAGTTTTGGCAATTACTCTAGAATAATAAATTGTTCTGTGAGGGGAAAAGTAAAGGCACGTTAAATAATTTCCACTCTGATTTCGTTGGCGAGATGACTTGGTGCTTAGACAAATCAATTTTCGCTGATACATGTATATGAGAGGCAATTGACAACGCAAATCGAAAGGCGTCATGTATACGAGTACTCGAGGCTAATTTTGTGAAACTGGCCTTGAACTATTTAGTTTCATGGGACTCCTGCCACTTTCGTGATGCAAGACTGCGAAAATAATTGTGCTGTAGAAGCAGCCTATACATCAACAAATCCTACAACAAATGCTCAAGAGCGGATGTTGGAAACGGGAGCCAGGTTACTGCCGCCTGGTGTTATATGGCATGACGTACTTTGCGTAAGCGTTGGTAGACGCCTTTAGCACCTATTACGAAACTCTGGGCATTGATGGGGGAACGAATTCAGAATACTGTGAATGGAAGCGTCGCTCTTGATGCGCAGTAGTTTAAGCATATATATCGCAATCGCAGGTCTAGGAGCAGCTTTGCGCAAAAGAAATGCGCCTTCGCGGAAGAAGCAGACGGAGAGAACCGTATACAGCTGATCCTTCGCGACGCAGTGGCCGCAGAGTCAACAGGGAATCAAGATGTCGGCAAACGAGACGTCACAGTGTGTCGGTTGCACTACAACGTCAGCGAAAGCGCCATGGATTGTCCTGCTCTACATCTAGGCTTTCATCTTTGCGGGGTCCTGTGTTGCTACAGTTACTATAGCCCGCTATCTGCCTAGCTATAGCACACAGAGAGCCGATCTATCTACCTCGCACTGTGCGCGCTGATGAGAGCATGAGTGCTCTCTGGAAGTGCTGCGCGTTCAGAACCATTTCGGGAGGCGCCAAACGGGAAACGTTCTCCAAGTGTTTTTGCGAGTGCAAGCACAAACTCAGACGCGAAGCTTGGATAGTCACGCTGTGCACGGCGAGCGTGTTCAGCTTACGAGATCGTGCAGGACGTCCCTGAGTTCGGACCAAGTCCGGTACGCGTGCGCACCGTACAGGCCTGGCAGTGCGAACACGCTGGCTGTGATGTGTCGGTAGATGTTGAAGTTCTGAGCCAGGGCCGGCGCTCCATAGTCGGCGTACAGGCGCAGCGCGTCCAGTGGCGATCCGTCGCGGATTCGCTGGCTGGCACACAGTGCCACGTACTTGTGTAGCACCTGCAGGAAGCCGGTTAACGCGCGCACGTCACGTATACAGAGAATTGCAGACACCCTTCAACATCGTCTCGCGCATTTCAGGAGAATGCTCGTATCCGTTTCGGGATGGTAAACATAAATATATACCTTGTATCGCGTGTACATGGCTTGGGTTAAGCAACATGCACGAAGCAAAGTTCGCCGTGCGATTTGTATTTCATTTTCTCTGTAAACCTAATTATACTCCGTTCCTGAAATAAACCATGCAAAGTAGTACCAGAGTCCTTACGGAATCACAAGGCGTCACGACACTGGCAACGATATCTCACTTAGGAAAGAACAAACAGACAAAAATTATACAATAACAAAAGCGCTGCAAGCCAATGAAGTGGAAGCGGCGCGCAGCGAGGCTTCATTGTTCGTCTCTCGAGCCATCCCTCAAGCGCTACAGATTCCCGGCGCTTTTAAGCGAAGCACTCGCCAAAACCTCCACCATAACAGCACTACAGACAGCAGCACTGAATCACATTTTAACATACGAGACTCCTAGGATTCACGCTCCGTGCAACTCCTGCTTATGAGACGTGTAGCGCGCCCGTGCTCTGCGGCACAGCGCCATACCTGCTGTCCCTGCTGCTCGGCCACTTCTAGACACTTCTTCCATTGCTTCTTTTCGGCGTACAGGTCCAGAGCGGCAATGATGTCGACGTTGGCTAATTGATCAGTCTGGCCGCGGCTGCGCAGATAGCTTTTGTACTCCTTGTCAACGTGTTCCTCCAACCTGCATAAATGAATAAATACATAAAACAAACAAAAACAAACAAACGAACACGAACAAAACTGCCACAGCAAGGCCTTGTGCAAAGCACATAGTAGGAAGCCCGAGCTACAAAGCACACTTCTCTGCAGCTCCAGTGGTTTGCTCTGGGCGTCGCAAAAGGGGGAGGGGCGGAGGGGGGAGGACAATGTGCACCTCATCCGCTGCATTGCCAGGCGGACCGGAGGCGCTTGCTCTAATCCAATTTACCGCCTAAAGAAAAGAAAGAAAAATAGAGAGAAGACTGGGTCATACTAGAAAGAGTTACCCGAGAGGCCATGCATGTTGTCACATGCCTTCCTTGTATGACTCCCATTCCTACACTTAGACCGTAGGCTCGGCTGAACGCTACCGATAAAACGGTGTACTAATGTTGTAGTGCACGCCGTCTGAAAATTCACACGAAGTCAGCTGCAGCAGCGCTTGCCCGGCGCTCGCCTCGCGCGCCATCGCGAGAAAGGCCCATATTATCCTTAGGAACAGGGTAATCACTCCACATACGAGCACTTGGTTCCCGGCACACTTGGGCCTAAATCTGGACTCGCTCACCAATCTCAATGACATTTCCCACTCCCAGGCGTGCGTACTAACTCTTCGCGCGGGAGGAGGAGCCTTGTCACAGTGAAATGTCCATGAGTTCCGGTACGCTCCATTCACCTTTAATGAATTCACTAAGCATTTCTATCTGGAGACAATAATTGTTCCTCCACCACATAAAAAGCTCACAAGACCTCAGGCTATAACCCTTAGGATGCTTCAGACTAGCTCTTATCCTAGTCTGGCCTCCGTGCACTGTTTATTCCCGGACGTTAACTCAGTGTCCTAGCTGCGGGAGGACATGCAATTTAGATCACATGCTCTGGCGGTGCCCCTCGTTACGAGAGGATAAAGAAATCACTGAACAGATGTGGAACTCGGCCATCAAGAGCTCGGAATACCATCGTCAGTTTTGGGCTGTCCAAAGAGCCTGCGATGCGGCGGTTAGGTTAGGCCTAACTTCCCACGTGGGAGCGACCCGCGCCCTAAGGGGTGGCTCTTTTCAGGATGCTTTTAATAGAGTTTTAGATTGTGGGACGCAAACGGCTTGCGTACGCCAGAACTAGAGGCGACGGTACTGCGCACGCGAGGACCCCTACGTCTAGGTCTGCGCACGCGCAGTACCGTCGCCTCTAGTTCTTGCGTTCGCAAGCCGCTTGCCTCCCCCTAATCTAAAACTATCTAATAAAGTTCTTCGTATCCCTATCTCCTCTTCTGCCTGCTGTCTATCACAGTGCTCAAGTTAGAGGGGAGGGGCGCCCCTCCCCTTCATTCTTTATGGAGGGCATATATATATGTGTGTATGAGAGCGCGCGCGTTATGCTGGTCGCCACCTTATGAGGGCCCCCCCTCTACTGAAGGGAGACTAAGCCCTGGTCTTATCCAGCCCCTCTATAGTGGCTTAGGGCACAAACAACTGACCTACGTCATTCCAAATTCAAGAAGAAACCACATGGCCTTGCTCCTGCGGATGCCTCAAGTGCTCCATGAGGAATATATATGGACAGATGCATAAATGGCGGCTTGCTGCAAATGAGTCTGCGTATATGTCCCGCACTTTCCGGTGAACGCCTACGTAAAGGCGCCCAAATCTTTGACTGGCGTGCGCGAGCGGCGGCTTTTTCGTGCGTCAGCGCCGTATGACGGGGTGAGGCTGGAAACAGCTTAGCAGACGATGGGCCCAGCTGAGCGCGCTTTGTACGTCCGCATGCGCTTAGCCTCAGACTGTTTCCAGCCTTACCCCGTCATACGGCGCTGACGCACGGAAAAGTCGCCGCTCGCGCACGCCAGTCAAAGATTTGGGCGCCTGACGCCTATACCTGAGGGAGGTATTGTTTTAGCCTGTGGCGGCTAAACTTGTAACTTCGTGAGATGACGTGAAGAGAGCAAGACTTGGGAAGGGCCTGCTCTTCTACACGGGCCCTACGCAAACGGAACGGCATGCTGGTGCGCTATAGTTGATGCTTGCTATAAAGGACATAATGTATATGCAACGGCACAGCCACAAAGAAACAGTGGCACACATTACAGGCGTCGTCACAGACGCACGTTTAGCGCTCATGACCTGTGTGTCTATGTTTATTTCTTTGTGGTTGTGGCGTCGCGCTACGTTATGTTTTCTACACAAGCGGTTCGGCTACTGCAACGAGCGGCCTACCCTGTAGACTTCGCTTCGGACGTACGCCGCCTCATTGACAAGTGTCTCTGCCCTGCTCGGATATTCTAGACTGCACCCAGTTTAATAGGCGCCGGCGACGCTTGCCATCTATGGGATGCAGTGCACCCGCTGCCATTTCTACAGCTGTATCTGAAGGACAGTGTACTTCAGAAAAAATCCATCCTGCGCTCCACGTGTGCCACCATTCTTCAACGTGAGTCGGACCTTCCCGGCGGCATACTACGCCGTGAGGAGGCGGTGGTGAAGAGGATCCACATGGGCACCGCATATATATCTTGCGCTCCGGATCACTTGGACTTCCGAGGCACAGATCACCCTGTGGTCCGCTCGTTTCCACAACTCCAGCCACGGAGACCACGCTGGAGCATTCCCTGTGTGCCTATGCAGGCCTTCACTCGATCGGCCCGTGCCCACCGCTTCAGAAGCATGCAGCCAATGCGAAGGTCGACAGCTGACCTTCAATCATAGTCTTCTGTGCAGCGTGACCTAACTTTAAATTAATTATGGAGTTTTATGCGCCAAAAATCACTATTTGGTTATGAGACGCCGCGAGGTGGGTGACTATGGATTAATTTTGACCACCAGGGGATTTTGGATGTGCCCTCAACGTGCGACCATTTTTGCATTTCGCCCGCATCGAGATGCGGCCGGGATTCGATCCCGCGATCTCGTGCTCGGCAGCGCAACACCATAGCCGCTAAGCCATCGCGGCGGGTGTTGTGACCTGTACTTTTTCACGATCTCCTGTCTTTCCGTGGGATTCCCTGCATTCCCTGTGAACCCATGCAAATGTGTTTTCGTGCTTCCGCCAATGTTTCGTCTTTTTACACAGACTCATTTCACTGTGGGAATCTAACGAGATAATATCGTACAAAATCTGTTAATTCATGTCGTATACGACATTTCTCTGGTTTCCCACTTTTTTCTGTATTGCTTATTTTTTTTTTCATTTTTGGCGAACTTAGCGCAACGAGCAGTTTACGGAGAGCAATACCTGCTATCTTCTTTGCAAACGACATGCCTTTTATGGCTTGTTTTATTCCTTAGTCTTATTTATTTATATCAACCTTCGTATCTTGTATTCGATGTATTAATATTATGTTATTCTATGTACATTTCTTCAAACCATTCCTGCCTAAGGCCTCCCAACAGTGGCTGGCAGTATACCCTTTAAAAAATAACAAAATAAACCTGTTCGATTTCTTTGATGTGACAGTACTTTTGGCTATATACTAGAAGTTGTGAAGCACTGTCTTAAGGTTCCTACCACAAGAACTAAATTTTTAAAAAATGGGGAAGGGGGGGGGGGGAGGGCTTAGTAGTAGCTGAGATAGAAGTAAATGAAATGATGCGATATCATATAGTGCGAGGAGGCAAACTACCCTTCCCGCAGCAGAGGCTCTTTCCTAATGCCACGATTAGCGTCGGCAAGAGACATTCATCCTCTGCCTTCTCCTATATCGGAGCCAAATACCCACGTGATATTTACGTCCCAATCTTGCCCTCTATTTCTCTCCTTTTCTTCTTGCCGCGCGGCGTATTTCGGTAGGCGGATTTGAGAGTGCAGCTCTGTCGTTTTGCGGCAATCCCTCAGTTCGCATTGCCGCTGTCTATTTACGCGCTGCACGCGGAACCACGACGCTCGTAATGTCATCTCAGCAGGCGAGGAAAGTGCCCCCTTCGAGAGCGCGCAGGGTGTTGTCTGAATTCTCAGCTGTTTTCGCGGCGTACATCAGTTTAATACTTCGCAGACATGATCGTCACCGTGTGATCAACGCGCTACGCTTGTCTGTTTGCAATGCCTGAACCTGGCGCAAGAAGTACTGGTACAATAACAATACTGTTAGAGTTCTCATTAAACCACCGTAGAAAGCGTGACTGGACCATCAAGCAGCGCACCAAAACAAATCAAACAAATCACAATCGACAATGTTCATGCGGTGCTGAACATTCATACTCGTAGTAGCATGGCAGGTTACTATTTTTGCTTCTTTTTTTACGTCGCTGTGTATTGCCCTTCGAGTCCAAGATATTTAAGTATATATAGTGTTCACGATCAGTGCTTTACGGAATTGGAACGCGTATGGTGAGCTGCAAAACATTATACGAGAAGCCGATTCATTAGGAACTCCTTGCTCAACGTGACAAGGAGTTGGCTTACTTTAGAGTTTTGTAGCCGTTACTTCAAGTCCTTACTTTCTTCTTTTTTTTTCTTTTTTCACGGCTTTTGTGGTAAAAAAGACCCGGACACATACATTTCATCATTGGCGCTTGCATTATGAGCAACCACTCCGAGGCAAACATATTCGCCTATTCGTCAAGACACAGGGCCAGAGGCTGTTTCACCAAATGCGGGCCCTGTCTTTCACAGAATAAACAACCTGACAATTAACGCCTAACGAAATTATTCGTTGATACATCGGCAAATACAAGGGGTACAAAGGTTTCCTCGAGTAAAGCTGGTAGCGGCATGCGATGCTTAGCAAGTATTCTCGGGAGCCTAAGTGGCTTGCAAAGGGGGCTCATCCGACTACGCTTCGAGCCTTCGATCGGCTCCGTTTAGTCCCTAATTAATTCGAAAAAAAAAGAAAGTGACGGCTCTTTTTGTTATTATTAGATGAAAGAGTGTGTATCCCTTGTGTCGCGTATGCCGGTGCCTTTGAGATGTGTTGCATCCTTTCAAGCGTAAGTGCTTACAATCGACATAATTTACTGTTCTCATAAAGCCGCGCTCTAAGTCCCGCGTGTTTGTGTTTGTGTGTACGTGCGAGTCCCGAGGTCGTTGAGTTTGTGCTATCACGATGGCACGTCGACTGTGTGTGAGTGCAACCATCTCCGGCTTGAAAACGCACTCCAGGGCGCCAAATTTGTGCTTCTTGTTCATTAAAAAAAACGCATTCATATGGATTGCGTCGAAATTTCTTCGCAGAATAAGGGTCCAATTTTGAAGTAGCTAAGTTAGCTTTGGCGGCTACTCTAGCTACAAAACGTAGGCCTAGTTGGTTCATTATGGTGTCGATCACAAGGCACCTTGTGGTCGTTCCAGTCTCCTTTTCTTGTCCGTAGTGTTCTCCGACGCCGCTTGAGCTATGAACTATGCATTAGCTATCAAGTGTTGCTAGCTCCTCCCTTGTACGCCCCCCTCCCCCATTTTGAAGAAAAAGTAGCAAACATTAACGCTCAAGTATTCAGTACTACTTAATCGGTATTTTAGGGACTGCGAACATTTCGCGTTAGGTTTTTTGTGACCATGCATGCGTTCTGTATTCACTGCGCGCTCAGCTTCGACTAAAATGGAACTAGATGCTCACCCTGGGTCGAATTCTTGGGCTACCTTCTTAGCCTTGCTCCACTCGCCACCCGCGATCAGGGCCTCTACGGCGTCCTTGACCAGCTCCATGCTGAGGAACAACTGTGCTGCCTGCGTAGCGATGGCCACGAAACAATGCATACCCAAGTTCGATTTAGGGCGGTTAACACTTGCATTGCAAACATAAAACTTACCGAACTGTGCTTCTTGATGTCCAACAGCATACGTGCGGCGTTCTTGAGTATCCTGTCTGCCTTGTGCTCATCTAGAAACTTTAAGGCCAGGTCGGCCGCCTGTGTGCATCGAATATTCATTGTTAAATAGGCTGCTTGTGTTACCGATTCATAGCTCCGCAACGGTATCTAGCTTCTGTCTCACTAAGCGGTTACAGTATGCCCAACCTTTGATTTTTCTAGCTTCGTTAAGCAGATACGAGTGCCCACGGCTGTTGCTTACCTTCACCCAGCATTTTTCTAGCATGTCCACGTTTTTCACATTTTCAGGTGTCATGCGCATATAGCAGTCTACGGCTCGGTCATGCTGCCCATTTCGTTCCCACTCCTGGGCCTGTTCAAGCAGGGCGTCAACGTCTCTGCGAAACGGGGTGAACACGAGCGACATGAACACAGTCTCGGAATAACTACTTTGTACGCTTGCGTTCATATACGTGCTAACAGCGATAAGCTGCGTTGAAATGTACTGCAATGACAGATCGAAGTGACAGTTTCCTTAGTCAATTAAGGCTTGCTTAATGGCCACCATATTATTCCGATTCGCGCCGGCTTGCGGAAATTCTGCGAATTGCTCAAAAACACTTGATGGCGACTAAATATTAGCAGCTCCCAGTGGACAATTTATTATTTTTTTCTTCAGCACACGATCAAATGGTTGCAGCAGCGAATACATCGCCACAGGAAAACTGCAATAGATCCTTTGTAATACGGAGCACCTTCCCGAACCGAGGCACAAAGCCGACCTCACCAACCTTATTTTAGCGCTCCCCTCCAGCTAATACAAGTGGCCGCCCTTAACATTAACTACGTGCTTTTCCCGTTAGATGCAGGAGTGAATGCTGCGAGCAACACCTACCGTGATCCTTTCGTGTCCATGTGGTTGTCGTACTCCTCTTGAAGCTCCATAATCTTCGAAGGTGTGTACTCTCTGCAGATGCGAAGAGCGTCGTTCCACATGCCCGCGTCCTACGCAGAGATTTCGGCGTCTTGGCACCTCCCTCATGTTGGCGTGCTTCTTTTCCTTTTGCCCTTTATGGATTACACGCTAATCTACCGTTGTGACGCTACAATGATGACATCAGCACAATGCACCACTAAAAATTCCGAATTAACATTTGTCATGGGAAAAAACACGAAAAAAAACGCACAATTTATTTATATTTTTCCTTAGAGCTTGTTGTACAGGCTTCTACAGATTTAAAAAGCATTATTTTTGTGCTGAACAATACACTGAAAGGAAAGGCCATGACGTTCCGTCAAAGTAACCTGCTCAGTATGAAGTACAAGTGCAGCTTTGCCTGTGCTTTAATGAATGCACGAAAGGCGGAAAGATCGGCCGGAAGCGAATATTTCTGACTCACTACTTCGCGTAGAGCAAGGGGAACGACGAGTGAAAGAAAGCGAACAGTGCGCGCTCATGAAAATGGCGACAAAATACAGAGCGCTATGCAGCCCCATGTGCGATATGACCGCGAACGCCGAAATTTGCACTCATCAGGCCACATGTGCTACAGCGATCCCTTTATACGAGTTATAGTGCCTAGATCTCATGTTTCGTTTCTTCTCTTTACCCCCAAGGTACGCGGAAAAGCAGAGACCAGTAACCTTGTACAGTTTGATGACGAGGTCCGGCCTTTCAGCCCGAAGTGCCAATGACTCAGCTTGCTGATAGTGGCCAGCTTGAAAGGCAACCCTAGCCTGGCCGATGGACACGTCCGCCACGGATTCCGGGTCGTGAGCCTCGGCCACACGCCTGGCGCTGTCCCAGTCTTTATTGTGCACGTACCTTTTGGGCCAGAAAAAGAGTTCTCTGGTTATGTCCTCGACGCGGTCACGTAAGGTCAACTGTGGTTCCCATTACAGGTGGGCGACTTACATAAGCACCGCTTCTTTCGGCTTGTTAGCCTTGATAAACTCTTGTTCCGCCTCGTGGAACTTGCCCTCGTCCTCAAGAAACATGGCGTACTTGAGGTGGATGTCTGGAAGCTTGTGCTTGGCCGTTGCTTGCGCCAACTCGAACGCAAATTCAAAGGCACTGAAACAACACCGCCGAGATAAGCACTAGTTTGAAATTGCACTCCATAAGACACACGCTCAGTCTGTAAGAAGATGTGAGAATCTGTCCACAGAGGCCCTTTTACATAGCTATCATTTGGCTCGCCTCATCGTCCTTCCAAGCATTCCTGTGGTGCGCCCAGGAGAGGAAAATTCTTCATTAAATCTGACGGGACCAGTGCTGCTTGAGCTTCAGTTCAACTCCCTCTTCTCGCGTTCTCTAACCCGCGTCCTTTTCCCTAATTACCGATCAAGTCGCGAGCCAGTGTTTCTGAAAAACAATCGTTTATTCATTCATTTAGTTATTCTCGCATTAAATAGATGCGCGTTCTCTTGCACTCCGTTGGAAATAAAATTAAGCAAAATCTTTAGTGCTCACTCTTGTCGCACGTATACTGCTGTGCCACACCATTCCCGCTGTCTCAATAGGGGATGGTGTGGCAGCGAGGTTTGCGAGAATTTGTCGACAAGCGCGAGTAAGAGCGGAAAGGCGACGGGAGAAACTCGACCCCCCCCCCCCCCCCGCGTCAAATGTGCACAATCTCCTCTGGAGCTCCCTGGCCGTCGCCAAATTAGCCGCTTGACAGCTGTAATTATCCGTGACTCCCCTCAGAAGCATTTCACAAACTGCAGCGCTTCCCTTTCTACTAACGTGCGAGGCCAGAGGGGACGCAGATAGAACTGCAGAGAGGAGAAGAAGAGGAGAAGTAGAGGGAGACGAGGCAGTTCCCATATGAAAGAAGGGGGAGGTGACGTGAGAAGGCAAGGAAACCCCACTACTACACGACAGCGGTTGCGGGTAAACAGGATAAGCTTAAGTTCAAGTTACGGTACAGTACGTTGCTGCTATTTCTGAAAAATAAACGCCATGCAAATATGTCCAGCGGGCAACTTACGCAGGGAGTGCAGAAGCAAAGCCGCATCAATGAAAGCGCACCGCAGGGTCCAGGAGACACTATATACGGAAGCGGTCGACCGTCAAATCAACACTTCAGCGCTCGCCGCGTTAGCTTTACGGCTATGGTATTGCTAGATTTCGCGGATTTGATCCCAATGACGGCAGCCGCATTTCGACGGGGCGAAATAGAAAACGCACGTGCACTTAGTTTTTGGGACACGTTAAAGAACACGGTGTCAAAATTATTCCGAAGTCCGCCACTACGGCTTGCCTCATAATCTGAGTGTGGCTTTGGCACGTACAGCCCCATAATCCAATTCCAGTTTAATACTTCTGCCACAATGCGGTGTGCCATGTGAGGAAATGACAACGCTCAAGCCTCTAAGAGGTTATAAAATATGGCGCACAACAACGCCTCAAGCAAACACATCTCCCTGTGTGTTCTGTGTGCTACGCAGACAAACAGCAGTGGTGCACGCAAGGTAACGGTTAACATCAACTCACCACTCTCGTGTTAGCCTAAATGTTGAAGAAATTAAGCTTTAGCCGTCAACATCACCGCTAATTGTCGTCAATCAAAGCATTGATTCCCACGGTGCGTGGGATCTGCATAATTTTGTGCACCTAAACCTAAGTAGACGGATTTTTCTTTTTTGCTCTACGTTGACTGGAATGTGACCACCGAGGCTGGGAATCGAATACGCGGCCTCTCGATCGGACACAGGCTGCCATAGAAAAGAACACTTAGTATAACCAAACCCATGGGCCACTGCGGCAGGAATGGGCCGAAGTTGGCTCTTCTGTAGAGTCTCCGCGAGCACGCCGACGCGACAGAGTGGGCCTCCTTACCAGTTCTCGGCGGCATAATCGATGGTGCTGTCGAGCAGACCTAGCTTTGTGAGCAGCCGCACGGCTGAGTCCCCACCGAGGCTCTTGGACCAAAGATAGGCCACCTGCTTGCAGGCCACAGGACCGCCATGCTTCTTGGCCACCTGCGTCGTTTGATCAAATGGTCACTGCAGCTTCCTGACCAAAATGAAGCGCTCGATGAAGACGCTAAAAGGTCCCGCAATTCTTTTACATTGAGGTACCAAATGCACCTCACCGACACTTAGCGTAACAACTTCGCCCGGCAGATGCTCTATAGAGTGCTCATAAGCAGCATGTAGCCTGCGGCTCAGGCATCTCCAAGCCGTTGTTCTCTGTTTTCATTCGCTGCTAAAGGTTCAATGCAAGTAGCAACCGATGGATACGAGGTAGTTTCTGTGCGCTAAAATCGCGTCAAGGACGCGACTCCCAACCCCTCTCACTCAGACACCTGTGTGCCGCACAATTCATGAGATGTGACCAACAAAAGTAACCTCCTATAAACGAGGAGCGCATTTGGCTGGGCTTTTCAAACAACGCTGCTGGTTACTGCCCGATGCTTGCGCCGGTGGTGACGAAGTTTGACGTTAGGAGATTGGATTAAAAGCAGATTGGAATAGTTTTATGTTATAGGGCCCTTTCTTCTGCAAAATATTTGAAGTTTGTTTTTGGCACGATTTTCCAGTTTAGTAAAAAAAAAAACGAGAAACGAAAGATAGGTTCACCTAACCTCCGGCAAACCCCATCAGTCAGGTCAACTTGGCAGCCCAATATGGACAGCTTCCACTAAATAAGTTCTGGTGCGTTATTTCGAGCGATGTGGGACACGAACCCGCGATGCACTTGCGCATGCAAAAGAGAGTGAGCTTCACCAGCCAGCTTACGTCGGCGACCTCAACAGCCTGCATTTTCAGTGCCTGACAACTCTTACAAGTGCTCCGGCATGACTTACGACAGCGAGACATCTTTTTTTTACTATTCATTTTTGAACGGGCAACGACATTTTGTTCATTTCTTTTGCCTGATCGCACACCGAACTTTAGTCCACCCCTTGTTCTCACCTAACAGCGAGGACCACCTTGCGGTTCCTTGCGTCATTTGTGAAAGAAGTGGAGTTATCTCGGGTCGGCATTTACAACAACTAACAATCTGGGGGTATCCTGAGGCGCGTGTATGCATCTCCGACAAAATGTCACCGCTACGTCCACATACACTTCTGAGCGCCGTGCTTCAAGAAAGTAACGTTTAATTACTTGTAGACTGCCGGCTGCAGCCAGGACCTGACAACGAACACGAGAGCATGTGTAGGCATTTGCCTATGTATAGCATTTGCCTATGCTCACTGCAGGTAGACGGAGCAAACAGCGACTACGAGAGCAGCGCGAAGGACAAACGCGCGGAGTGCCACAGCTCCAGCGCAGGCAATAAAAAGTATACGATATCCTGCGTAGGAATGATCCTGCGTAGCTGTAACTTGAGATATTCAGTTCCTGACATTGCCAAGATTACAGAAAGGACTAATGTATATTAGTTGCACTTCATTCGTCATGCCAGGAAGTGCTGTGTCACAGTATTCTAGCCGAAAACAACTAAATTCACGTGGCTTCATCACGGTTGAAACGTTTATTTCTTGCGGCATAGTTTTAAATTACTTCGGTAATCCTAATCATCAGGGCCCGTATTCACAAAAAGTTATTACGCAAAAGCTTTTCATAAAAGCAGATGCTAGCCTATCCTTATGGTGGACATAACTGAAAAATTATAGGCCCATTAGCTTACTCCCAGTATTATATAAAATATTCATCCCGATAATTTTCAGTAGAACAAGGGCAACACTGGACTTTAGTCAACCAAGGGAAGAGGCTGGCTTCAGGAATGGATACTCCACAATGGATCACATCCATGTCATTAATCAGGTAATCGAGAAATCCGCAGAACACAATCATCCTCTATATATGGCTTTCATAGATTACGAAAAGGCATTTGATTCAGCACAGATACCAGCAGTCATAGCGGTATTATGTAATCAAGGAGTATAGTCCGCTTACGTAAATACATCAGAAAATATCTACAGTGATTCCACAGCTACCTTGATTCTCCACAAGAAAAGCAGGACGGTATACATATAAAGAAAGGGGTCAGACAAGGAGACACGATCTCTCCAATGCTATTCACTGCGCGCTTGCAAGAAGTATTCAAGCTATTAAACTGGGAAGGCTTAGGAGTAAGGATCAACGGCAAATATCTCAGCAACCTTCGCTTTGCAGATGACATTGTCCTGTTCAGCAACACTGGAGATGAGTTACAACAAATGATTGAGGACCTTAACCGAGAGAGTGTAAGAGTGGGGTTGAAAATCACTATGCAGAAAAAGATAATGATCAATAGCCGGGCAAGGAAACAAGAGTTCAGGATCGCCGGTCTGCCTGTAGAGTTTGTGAAGGAGTATGTTTATCTAGGTCAATTAAGCTCACAGGGGACCCTGATCATGAGAAGGACATATACAGAAGAATAAAAATGGGTTGGAGTGCATACGGCAGACATTGTCAGCTCCTGACTGGAAGCTTACCACTATCATTCAAAAGGAAGGTGTACAATCAGTGCATTTTACCAGTGCTCACATATGGACAGAAACTACAAGGAAGCTTGAGACCAAGTTAAGGACCGCGCAAAGAGCGATGGAACGAAGAATGCTAGGCATAACGTTAAGAGACAGAAAGAGAGCGGTTTGGATCAGAGAGCAAACGGGTATAGCCGATATTCTAATTGACATTAAAAGAAAGAAAATGGAGCTGGGCAGGTAATGTATGCGCACGTTAGATAAGCGTTGGACCATTAGGGTAACAGAATGGGTGCCAAGAGAAGGGGAGCGCTGTCGAGGACGACAGAAGACTAGGTGGGGCGATAAAATTAGGAAATTCGCGGCCGCTAGTTGGAATCGGTTGGCGCAGGACAGGGGTAATTGGAGATCGCAGGGAGAGGCGTTCGCCCTGCAGTGGACATAAAGATATGCTGATGATGATTATTATTAACGAATGCGGCCGGCCAATGGCGAACAGCACCTACGAACGAAAAGCTTTGTGTATTTGACCCCGGAATTATCCCAGTGCTGTCAAAATCAAATTGTAACATCTATTCGTTTTACTTTTATGTTCGAAGCAATATTGAAATGTGGGCGGCGCACCCTTTATGCTTTAGTTCCAAGCTAGCGCTCGCAGAAATAATTGAGGGGAGGGAAAAAACGAAATTCATGATAATTGCATATAGGGCGCACGTTGCGCGCTACTCACGCCATACGCTTCTTCCCACATGTCATTGGCGCGGTACATGTTAACGGCAGCCTTCCAGTCACTTGCCGCTAGGTAATGCGCTTCAGCTTGCAGGTAGTTGCCTTCGCCCTCTAGTTCCTGCGTGATATATACGTACGTGAACACACACACACACACACACACACACACACACACACACACACACACACACACACACACACACACACACACACGCACACACACACGCACACACACATAATGAGAGAAAAGCTGAGAGCTTGGCCTGAACTACTATGTTCTAGCCTGATCCTCAGCGTTGGGGAAAGGGAAAAATGGAACAAAAGGAAAAGGAGAAAGCGATAATGATGGTGATATGAACAGAAGAGGCATGAATAAGAAATAAGATTTAACCGGAAACATTTATTACAATCTAATATCCAGTTCGGCGTCTGTAAGAAAACCCACAATGGTATTCGTGGCCTGACACGAGGAATATATTTTGGTCATGGGCCTAAAGGAGGCCTTCAGAAAGTGGCCGGTTAACGATGCTTGCCAAATATTCCTCCACTGATTGTCTTTCTTGCAAGTACAACGGGCACACACAAAGCACATGGTCTATAGTTTCCGGCACGGCACAGATGTCACATTTCATGCTGTCCGCACGGCCAATGGCGATAGTGTTGTGTAAAGGCCCCTTCGAGTCTAAAGTCTTTGCAGAAGGCTTGCTTGGCATCTTTGGATGTTACACTGGTTACACTCCTACGTGAAGTACACTCGTATACTTCACGCAGTACGCGCAAACCTCTCGTGAAAGGTTTGCGCATGTTTTTTGAAAGTGACGATGCCTCAATGAAACGGCTTTCGCATAACGGACGTCACTGAAAAACTAAATATTCCGATTTTATATGGGTGGTGAAAGCCAGCTACAAGAAATATTGAACTACGTGACTAGAGGACAGAAAGTGTTGTTTAAAATGGCTGATCGCCAGTGCGAGAGGCGACAATGTTTGCTGTCTTCGTTACTCGTGAGATTCCAGTTCACCGCAATCTCCAAATTCCAGCTCACCGCGACAGCGTTAATCGACGTGACGCACGGGCATGCGACGGCTTCCAGCCACGCAAGGTTGGATGAGTCAGCATTCGCGCAAACGATCTCGACTGCCTTGACTAGATACCACGGGAACTGTGATGACGGTGCAACTAATTCTAAAACGTGGTGTCATAATTGTTGCTCTATACGCTTCGAACTTCAAGCGTTCGCTTTCTGAGACTCTGAGTTGCGTTGAAAATAGGATGCCACTGAGCACTGTCGACTTGGCCGCGTACCCGGCAACGAGGGTGAGTTAGCTGTTTACATATGCTTTCACCGCACACATAGGATGGGCAGTTCTATTGGGCAAAGACACTAGCTCTAACAATATCGGGGTCTGCAAAAATGATGCGATGAAACTCGCATAACGGGAAGCGTGGATATTTTTTCGCCATCTTTTGATCATTCCCTATCCTCTTCGCGTCCGCTTGCTCTTGAATGTAAGGGAACTGTGTTATCTAACGCGCACGTTTAAGCAAGCCATCTACTGCACACTTGGCGGGTAGGCTGACTTATCAAATTTGATAACTGCTACCAACATAACCGGCATGTATTATTTCTGTTATTTCTATATCTAATACAGCGCGAATCGTGAAGCTGGTCATGCGCATTCCGACCGTATATATAAACTAGAAGAAAAGGTAAAAGATAAACAAAAGTTATCGAGGCCTTCAGGCAAAGCGTAATCTTGGGTACCTACTTTAGCGAGATGCAAATGTGTGTCTGAAAGAAGGTCTGGGTGAAATTCCTTGACTACACGCATCATATTGTCGTACTGACGATACCTCTTATACATCGCAATGGCCAAGTCGGGCTCTTCGATGAACAAGTAAAGCCTGAAAAAGAAAACGGCAGAGTAGGAAACGATCACACATTTACGCACATAAAGCGCGTAAAGAAAAAAAGCACGATAGATCAAACGATAAGCACTCGAACGAAATGGGCGAGAAACGGCGGGTTTCTGTGTTTTTGGTTGTGCTTCCCTCACTGGGCCGCCCCCCGCTGGTACCGTTTTAGCGTAACTGGGGCCGAATTTGCTGGCAACCTTCGCTAATCATATGTACGACATCGAGGCTGTTTGGAATATATGCTCTTGCGAACAATTTTAGCGTAAGAACGTTTTTGTGGAGCCGGCACCTCGTTCGTACGTTCTCTTTGCCATTGGCACGCCGACTTCGCTAATAGTAT
This sequence comes from Dermacentor albipictus, assembly GCF_038994185.2. NCBI lineage: Eukaryota > Metazoa > Arthropoda > Arachnida > Ixodida > Ixodidae > Dermacentor > Dermacentor albipictus. Next base: position 76,024,762 of record NC_091821.1, read on the forward strand.
GTCCAGCATCAGGGCCCGCATTTACAAAAGGCTTTTACGCTATATTTGTTCGTAAGAGAAAATTCCAGCTAATCCTCATGTTGGACATATCATTAGCGAAGCGGCCGAGCAATGGCACAGAGCATTTACGAACGAAGAGCTTGGTGAATAAGGGCCCAGGATTGGCTGGCACCTACTTCTGCGATCACTTCTTGCGTAATTTTTTTTTTTGTGACTGCGGGCCCAGAAGCTGCGGGAAAAAAATAAAGAAACTGCTACACGTCGTGTGTGCCGTAAACACGTGTAAGAGGACTCGTTGCAAGGAAAACACCACTGGTTGTAGCGTAAAAGATAAGACTGCCTACACAACTGGGCTGCCAAAAAAGCTAAAATAACTGACTACAAGCAAAAATCACAGCTTGGCGTGTAGGTTTCCGCCACGAAACCGAAAACAGAGCTCGCACTTACCCATTTTACAACTGCACTGCTGCGAAAGCTTTTGTCGTTGTTTCACTTCAGATCAATTGGGATACTTTGTTTAGCAGGCGCAGAAGAGTAACAAGATTTTAAGTCGGTTGTCGCGAAATATCTGGTTAGTTTCGAATATTTTAACATACCCAATAGTTTCTTTTCGAATACGAGTAGTTAGTGTGTAATATTCGGTTCGTATTCCAAACTTCGAATATTCGCCCACCTCTAGCATTAGCAATTTCTTTAACTTTCAGTTGCCTCCGCTTTACAAAGATTACAAAAACAAAACGCGACAGTTACCTTTTCTGACAACTGCTAAGCACTGTAATGGAACAAAAACAGTCCAGCCTTTTCCTTGGCTCACTCAGCATTCTTCGTGCGACGGTAACTTCACTAAATACCGGCCCATCAGTTCCCCTGATTTTTCTGGCGACCTCACCTATCCGCATTTCTAAAGGGTACTGACCCGAGCTCCATCATAGTCTGGATCCTTGAGTGTGGCCATAGAATAAAGAACCAGCTGGAGTGCGCCTGCGTGCCCCTCCCTCTAAGGGTTCATTCGTCGCTCAGCAGGCGGCACTCACTTTTCAGCCTCTCTGAGTTTTCCTTGCTTCTCGAGCTCCGATGCCTGCTCAGTGTACATGCTCGTCACATCTTCCGGTCTGAGGTGGAGCTTGGCAAGCTGCGTGGACAGAAAGTCACTTGACACAACACTGCTCGCCTTTCACAGACAAGTAAAACTTCACGCGCGCAGTTATAGTCACGTTAATAAATGGCGGTTGCATATTTTTTCCTTATTCTCCCCCAGTTTCTTTAAAATACTTTTGTTTTTCATTGCGGCTTATTTCGTGCTATTTACTCCGCGTAATCTTCTCTTCCTTCGATATTTTTTCTTTCGAACCTTTTTTTTGCCATTTCTTTGTCGCTGCGGTTCATTTTGGATGCTGATATATAACTCGTCCTACGGCGGCCTATTTGATCAGGTTCAACAAATACAGGGCGAAGCCTCGAAACAGAACTAGCCATATATGGGGGTCAAATGTTTTGGCTGCACTCCTGTATACGGCGACTAGTTTGTCAACACTACACAAATACAGCCGTATAGAATAATTAAAAGGGTGTTACCTTCAGTGCTCTGTCCCATTTTCCGGCAGTGTTGTACATTTCAATGGCCTCTTTTATCTTTCCAGCTTCCACGTAAAAGTGTTCCGCCATCTGAAACGCAATCGTGAGGCAATTCACAAGTGGTTGTTGAAGGAGCAAACTTACGGGTCGACGGCACAATCGAAAACCGCACGTACAGACGGCGGCGCGTTAACTGAGCTGCGCCTTCAGCGTGCTTGGTCGCATATTTTTGAGCGACGCATATCTGCCGTCTGCGTCGTTAATAATTCGCGTTAGATTTCTTGCAGCGGGTAACGTCTGCAGCTAAGGGTGCGCTTTTTAATTCGTCTATTTGTTTGTAGGAACGATACCCGGTGCTCGTCTGGCTACTGAGCCCATGCTTGTGCACTTCTGTTGTATCTGGCAAGATGCGCGTCAGTTTGCGTGCAGGTGCGATCTGCGCGGGTTCGTACAACATGCAACGAAGCGGCTGCCGCCAGGCGGCGGCCTCGTGCAATACAGGGTCGCATATTTTGCGACCCTGTTTATTTGGGAGTTGGTTTGAATTTTGTGGCGAATGGATGTGCTTTCCGGGGCTCCGTGGCGACGACGAAATCATAAGTTTTTGTGCATGCTTTGAGCTTGCTTCTGTTTTTATTTGCTGTTTTTTTGCATTTAAATAGTAATTGGGGGTTTTTCCGTTCCTTTCCTTTTTTTTATTTGTCTCTCGTATTTCGGGTGCGCGGGTGTGCTTCGTGTACGTTTGTTTTGCAGGATGATTAGAGCGTCCTTTCGTGCCACGTGTTCCAACATGTGCAGCCTAGTGGGACGTTAAGTGTTTGTAGTCTTTAAGTAGTAGCTTGCAAGTGGCAAGAGAAATAGCTATTAGTGGTTTTACTGTGCGTGTTTGGTAGAAAAGTGAGAACGTGACCGCGTGGTTGAGCGCGTCATATCTTTGGTCTCCGCGGCATTGATTGTTTTTGAAACAGTGGTGAGAGTTGCTTTGCGGCATTTTGAGGATTTGGATCCTGTGCGTATCGGTTTTTTGCATTGCTCTGCATTGATATAGTATTATAGTATTTGCAAAAAGCCGTGCAATACATGGCGAGAAAGCCGGTAAAGCAGGCAGTACGCGGGGCGACCCTCAAGGCAGATGAGGAGACGGGTGAGAATGGAGAGGGCGTCGAATCAACCGGCACACAATGTGATGTCGATACTAGGATGCAGAAAATGGACAGTTTCCAGGAAGAGCTTCTCAAACAGGTGCAAGAGCTCAAAAATGAGCTAAACACGGAGCGTGAGGCACGGAAGGTAGTTGAAAAGAGACTGGAAGCAGCCGAGGAAAAGCTGAACAGGAACGCCATTTTGACCGAGAATGTGCGTGACAATGGAACGCAGACCCCCGACGCGACAGGCGCGGGAGGGTCAGAGAAATACGCGGAACGCAGGCAGGGTGATGATGGGTTAGCTGGAAAGAGCAGCACCTACCTTGAGGCCGCTACGCGGAAAAAGCAGGAGCCGAGGGGACAATGCCCCTTGTCGAGTCCGAATCACGCGGAAAATGACAAAGGGAAGCAGGGAGAGGTAGGAGAGAGTGAAAGGGTGATTATTGCAGGCGATTCAAACCTGGCTGGGTGCTCAAAAGCAATTGTGGAGAGGGTGAAAGGCGACAAAACAGTGGCAGTAGGGACATTTCCAGGGCGCACACTGGGTTCTGTCATGGAGCGAGCAAAAGAAAAGCTCGCGGAAAATGCCCACGTACGCAACCTCGTCATAATAGCAGGTGGGCTAAATGACGTCCTAAACAGGAAAGGGCCAGGACTAGCCCAGCGCTTGGCGAAGGGGGTGGACGACTTGCGTGAGCTATCCCCTCAGGTGCAGATCGTGGTGTGCACGGTGCCGGAGGTGCCTGTGCGTGACAGTCACGTACAAAGAGCCGTAGTGACTGCTAATGAGGCAATATGGAAAATGAGCCGAGAGAGGGGCTTCGAGGTTGTCGAAGTAAACAGGGAAGTGAGAAGTTGCGGTGGTTTTAAACGAGATGGGATCCACTTCAATTACAGGCTAGCACGAGAAGTGGGCTGGCGACTTGGTGGTCGCGCTGTTGCTTTTTTAGGGGGCCCGCGGGCGCTCAGGAGGTCAGAGTAGATAGTAATGATGAAGGTCCCCTAGGGGAACATCAGAAGAGCATTGCCGTCGATAATAGAAAAAGGAGGAAAACAAGAAAAAGAGCTCGCCATGCAATAGGTTACATAAACATGCAGGGCGGCAGAAGAAAGGAAAAGTGGGCAGAGATTGAGGAGCAGTTACACAGAGAACAAATAGGGGTGTATGCGGTTACAGAAACGCACGTTAGAGACTCAGAAGAGCCACCAGTTATTGACAATTATGCTGGGGAAGGGTGCAACAGAACTAAGTCGGAAAGAAAGGGAGGGGGAGTCGGAACGCTCATCCATCAGGGAGCCAAATGGAAAAGAGTAAATTCACAATGACAAGAGCATCTTTGGTTATCAGGTACAATAAGTGGGAAAGAAACTTGGCTGGGCGTTACGTATTTGTGGACCGGAAAAAATTGCGCAGAGAAAAATAAAGAGTTAGTAGAATGCATAAGCGCTGATATTAAGGGTTTCGGGAGTGGTGCTGAAATTGTCCTGTTAGGTGACATGAATCCCCACATACAGGATTTAGATGGCTATACCGACAATAACGGGAAGTCAATGCTGGACCTTTGTGAGCAAAATAACCTCGTGATCGTGAATACAGGGCCTAAGTGTGAAGGACAGATCACGTGGGAAGTGGGAAACCGGCAATCGACCATTGATTACTGTCTGATGACAGAAGGAATTCATGATAAGTTGAGAGAAATGGTCATCGATGAGGAAGGGTTTAACAGCATAGGGAGTGACCATAAACGCATCATATTGAAAATGGGATATGTAGTTGGGAAAGAGAGCAAGGAGAGCAATATGGCCAGTCCAAATTTGAACGCTGGACAAATAGCAAATACAGTCACTAGAGTTGAGGAAGAACTTGGCAAATGGCCAAATAAAGAGTGGGAATATAGTGAGCTTCTAAGTGTAATAACGACAGAAATACGGAAAGAGAACCAACATGTTCGTTGGAAAAGAAAAAAGAAACCGAAAAGCTGGTGGAACAAGGAGGTACGAGAAGCGATCGCCGAACGACAGAAAGCATCTCGAGAGCACAGGCAGGCAAAGAAGGCGCAGTTGCCACAGGATGAAGTAACTAGTAAATGGGAAATATACCGGGAGAAAAAGTCTATGGTTCAAATACTGGTGCAAGCAAAATTAAAAGGTGAAAGTGAACGTTGGTTGTCAGAAATACGTGAGAAACAGAAGGCCGCACCTAGAATATTTTGGAACCACATAAAATTATTAGGCAGGAAGTCAACAAAAATAAACAACATATCCTAGACGAAGATTAAAACAGACTCGAAGAAGAAGCGGCAATAAATTACATCCGAAAAGCAACAGCCGAATCTTTCCAAGGCAATGACGAGGTTATACTTGTTGAAAAAAAGAGCATGAAAGAGACCCATGGCAAGGGGAAAAGCAGCTGGTGCTAACAAATTTAAACTGGAAGAAAGCGGAAGAGAAAATTCCTAAGCGTACAGCCACAGGGCTAGACGAGGTTCCCATAAGGCTGATAAATGAACTAGGACCAAAAAGTAAGGAAGCTCTGGTGAAAGCAGTGGAAAGAACTTTAAAAGATAGACGAATACCAGACAGCTGGCGACAAAGTAGAATGAATTTGATTTATAAAGGAAAGGGGGAGAAAGACAGAATTCACTCGTATAGAGACCGTTGACCATTATATCGGTAATATACAGGCTAGCAATGCAGGCAATCAAATTAAAGCTTCAAGCATGGACAGGGAATAATGGCATTTAGGGAGAGCTTCAGAATGGTTTCAGAATAGGTAGGCGTTTGGATGACAACTTGTTTGTTCTTACTCAGTGTATTGAAATATCAAAAGCAGAAAGCAGACCGTTGTATATGGCCTTTTTAGACATTACAGGAGCCTACGACAACGTGGACCGCAACATACTGTGGGATATCCTGGAAGGGGAAGGCTTAGGTAACGATTGTATACAGCTTTTGAGAGAGATTTACCTAGAAAATACCGTTTGCGTTGAATGGGAAGGGATGAGGAGCGAGGAGAAAGTTCATATCAACAAGGGACTGAGGCAGGGGTGCCCTTTATCCCCGCTGTTGTTTATGATGTACATGGTGAGGATGGAGAGGGCGCTAGAAGGAAGTAATATCGGGTTTAATCTTTCACACAAACAGGCGGGTACAGTAACAGAGCAGCAACTCCCAGGTTTATTTTATGCGGATGACATTGTGTTGCTAGCTAACAAGCAAAGTGATTTGCAACGTCTGGCTAATATCTGTGGACAGGAAGGCAACGATTTAGGCTTGAAGTTTAGTGTTAGACAATCAGGTGTTATGGTATTCAATGAAAACAGTGAACAGACAGTGGAGATACAGGGCCAAGAAATACCTCGGGTAACAGAATATAAATACCTTGGTATATGGATAAACGAAGGCAATGGATATATGGAAACACAGGAAAAAACCATAACAGTAAAGGGGAAGAGAAATGCAGCCATAATGAAGCACAGAGCGCTATGGGGATACAATAGGTACGAGGTCCTCCGAGGTATGTGGAAAGGTGTAATGGTTCCAGGACTTACTTTTGGAAATGCGGTTGTTTGCTATAAATCAAGGGTACAATCAGGACTCGACGGGAACCAAAGGTCAGTGGGTCGCCTCGCATTGGGAGCTCACGGGAAGACTACAAATGAAGCTGTGCAGGGTGATATGGGCTGGGCTAGTTTTGAAGTGAGGGAAGCTTGCAGTAAAATTGAGTATGAAGAACGGCTGAGGAATATGGAAGAAAGTATATGGGCTGGGAGAGTGTTCAGGTATCTGTACAGGAAAAACATTGATTCACAGTGGAGGAAAAGAACTAGGAAGCTTACCAGCAAGTATGCGGCCTGTAGGGTGGACAACACAACAACAAAGGTCAAGCGGAAAGTCAGAGAAGCTGAATTAATCTCATGGGTGGCGGTAATGGAAAAGGAACCTGCCATGAGTAACTACTTAAGAGGAAAAAACGAAATCAGGAAAGAAACCATTTATGATAACTCAAAGGGAAGCTCATTACTTTTCGAAGCGAGATCAGGATGCCTTAGAACACGCACCTATAAAGCGAGATATAAGAAGCAAGAAGAAGCATGTGCTTGCTGTGGTAAAGCTAGGGAAACTACGGAGCATGTTTTATTAGAATGTGAAGACGTCTACCCAGCGGTCGATTTAGGCACCACTGGCCTCCTTAAAGCCCTTGGGTTCAGAGGGAGCAGTGGTAAAGCAAACATGTCCGCAATAGACATTAGTAAGAGGCGACTGGAGGATTGGTGGAAGAAAAGTAGGGAAACGACAAAAGACGGAGACGTACAAAAGCACAGTTCGCAATAGGGGATCAGAAAATTTGGGCGTGGTAGTTCATAGTGTTTTTTTTTCTTTTTTCATTGTTTAACCTAGGTAGAATATTAGGCAGTATAGTAGCAAGAGCTTGGTGGCGCAACCCACCGCGCCGTTCCAAAGGGGACGCTCATAACATCCATCCATCCATCCGGGTTCAGCGAGAGCAGGGGGAAAGTAAACATGTCCGCAGTAGAGATTGGTAAGCGGCGATTGGAAGATTGGTGGAAGAAACGTATGGAAACGACAAACAACGGAGGCGTGCAAAAACAAAGTTCACAATAGGGGCTCAGAAAGTTTGGTTGTGGGAATTCATCGTGTTTTTTTTTCCTTTTTCTTATTTTTTTCTTTCGTTTTAACATAGGTAGTGCATTAGGCAATATAATAACAAGAGCTTGGTGGGGCAACCCACCGCCCCGTTCCAAAGGGGACGCTCTTAGTATCCATCCATTCATTCGGGAGCAGACGGACTCTGCGGTGGGGACAGGCATAAGTAATAAAAACGAAAAATTTGATTCTAGGGTTTTACGTGCGAAAACCACGATATGATTATGAGGCACGTCCGTAATTGGGGACTCCAGATTAATTTTGACCACTTGATGTTCTTTAACGTGCAGGCATAGATAACTTTACAATACAAAGACAGAGGTTTTAATGAAGAGAAAGAATATGAAGTAGGAAGGGACACGATGCTAGACTGCAATAGATGTTGTAAAACTTGATTAGCTTAAGCAGGCAAGGTGACTATTTGTCGCCACCCCGTTTCAAAGGGGATGCCATTAGACATCATCATCAATCATCAATCATTCGGGCATAGAAACCTGACCTCGAGGTCTCCGGTCGAATGGAAGTGCTGAGCCAGCTTGCTCTGGTACCGGTTTAGCTCAGGCGTGTCATCGATCACCTCGATTATCTGCACAGCCTTTTTCCACTGCCTTGCATTGATGGCTGCATCCAGGGCCTTCACCGTCTTCCTGCGTGAAAAGGTCACCCATGGGCAGGCGCCGTGTCGCTCATGCGTAGCCTCAGCGAGCGCTAGGTGGGAGTGCTCTTCGCCTTGTCACTCCGCGCGCTGATTGAGCACCACGGCTAGGGCCAATATTCTACTAACCTAATTTGTAACGAAGCACGAGTTGGCATAATTAACTGATGCACTAACTTTACAGATGTTTAGGGAACTTCTGTATGTAACTACAACCAGTGGCGTGGCCAGAAATTTCGTTCGGGGGGGGGGGGGGCTCATTTTGCAGCTTGGCCCCCTCCTTATAGAATTAACCGAGAGAACTATATATATATATATATATATATATATATATATATATATATATATATATATATATATATATATATATATATATATATATATATATATATATATATATATATATATAGTTGTGTATTGCGAGTAATTGCTTCGAAATTATAGTCGCAACAGAGAGCACATATAAAAAGCAGGAGTTCTGCAAAATATATGAGGGCGAGTCAAATGAAAGTGAGCCAATGCGAATATATGACAAACGGGGTACTTTATTTAAAAGTAGTCACCATAAGTATTTAGACACTTCTCCTACTAACGAGTCGCGTAATTCCCGTCTCATAAGACTCCTTGGGTTGCTACCTCAAAAATCTGTAAATGACTACACGTCTTCTTCCGACACGAATCTGGTTCCCTTGAGCAGTTTTTCAGATTTTACCAAATGTGGAAGACGTAAGGCAAAGGTCTGGGCTGCATGAGGGATGTTGCAGCATTTCCCACTTGAACTCTGCCAGTTTTGTATTAACCACATCAGCGACGTGGGAACGGGCAACGTCGTGAAGCAAGATGTTCCCAATGCTCAATTTTCCACGTCGTTTGTTCTTGATTGCGACACGCAGCCGATCCGACCTTTCACAATATCTGAAACGATTTAGAATCTTTCCAGGTTTAGAAAATTCGATCAATAATGGCCCCTAACGATCTAAAAAGAAGTCAACACTTTTCCGGCAGAAATGACGGCCTTTGGTTTCCTTGGGAGTGGGGAATTCAAATGTTTCCACTGTAAGCTTTGCCGTAGTGTTTCAGGCTAGTAGTAGCGGCACCATGAGTCATCCCCAGTCACAATTACAGACAAAAAGTCGTCACCCTCATCTGGGGTTCTTTGACGTGCACTTAAATCTAAGTACACGGGTGTTTTCGCCTCCATCAAAATGCAGCCGCCGTGACCGGGATTCGATCCCGCGACCTCCTGCTCAGCAGCCCAACACCATAGCCACTGAGCGACTACGGCCTTTTCAAATATGTTGAGGGTGATTGCACGGTGGCTTTGGCCCGGCCATGGATCGTCTTTGTGACTTTCATGTGCTTCTTTGAACAGTTTGCTACAATGCTTCACAGTGGCCAATGACACGCAATGTTCAACGCATACGGCAGCTATACGGCGAATAAATTCTTTTTGGGAAACATCTTCATTTGCCAAAAGCCTCACGACACCAAGCTGTTCAACTTTTGGAGTGTCCATTATGTCACGCAATCGTGTTCAACCCAGTGTATGAGATCATTAAAGAACATTTAACCTCACCTCTGCATGTCATTTGTAAATGAGATGCGTATGTGCTACGCGCATGCCTCGAAAATAATGAACCGAACAATTATTGCGCGGCGCGGGTTGCTCACTTTCATTTGACTCGCCTTCGTACATTAGAAATGCGAAGATACAATGGAATATACAAATGTGAAGATACAGCTTGATACAGGGCCAAAAATTGTCACTGGAAACAAAGTTCACTGTGCATATACACAAAACCTCGCAACAAGATGTTTAAATATACGTGTAAGTCTCCAATAAATCTACGACCCAAGAAAAAGTCACTATATATGATGCATCAAACAAGGCAAATAAACATGTTGCGCAACCACAGATTCACAAATCACGGCACCCCCCCCCCTCCCTCCACTCCCAAAATGTATCGCGTGCGACGGAAGGCGGCGCGCTTCCTCCCCGCTTTCCTCCCTTGTACACACAAGACTGAGCCACCATCGTCGGCTCAACCCCTCCCCCCCACGCTTTCACTCGCACATAGAGCATGCGGTCACGATGTTATCGCCCTTGGCCTTTATTTATACGGAACATGAGGGCAACGGCAGGAATGCGCCTGGTGTCTTCATATAGCTGCTATCGCAATAATATAATAGTATCCGGCAACTGAAGCGTCCCGTGGCACATTACTTTCCGCAAAAGAAGTAACAAAATCGAACTTTCACCATGCGACAATTCGCTGCGCCACAACGTCTTCTTTTTTTTTTGTTTTTTTGTGGGGCGGGGAGCGGCGAAATAGAATAACGCAAAGGAAAGCATGTTGGCTACAAACGAATCCCTACTTTGGGCACCTAGTGTGGCTACCGAAGGAATATCGAAGAAAACGTGTGACGCTTGGTCCACAGAAAACCATACGCATACTGCTCGGTATCCTACACCGGCGAGACAAAATTTTCCGGAGTGGTTGCGCTCAAGCGAATGCGTCGCAATCCGTCGAGTCCCCGCAGTGCTGGCGGCGAGCGACTATGCATTGTTTCTTTTTCTCGTCTGCTAGCCAGAACGCGTCCAAAACTCTGCCAGGTGAAAATGCAGTCGGCCAGAGAAAAACGAACGCGCATCCAAGTGCGCCGCGCGGTTGTCGATGCAGCACGAGAAAAACGCATGCGCTCTGGTTGGATCAGCAGCCCATGGGCTGCGAGAACAAAAAAAAAGAGAGAGAGAAAGAGGCTCAATATATCCTCGCGAATAAAAGACTAGGTAGAAAAATAAATAAGAACTTAGTTACAATGGTGGCTTTAGTGTCTTGACATGGATACTTTGGTGCAGGTGAAAAAAAAAATGTTCATATTCTTTTCTGTGACCTAATGGCACAAATGAACCGCCACAACGCTTTGTCTCGTCGGACCTCGCTGCGTGCTTTGTCAACTTGTCTGATAGTATGTTGATTTGGCTTGTCTCGTTGTATGGCCCGATGTACGACTTTAGAAAAGTCGATGCACCTTTGGCGTCAAATGTTTACAACAGCATTAAACCCACAAAGTTCCGGAATTGAAAATCTAAAGCACGACTTTGGAAATGTCAATGCACCTTTCGCATCAAAATGTTATGAGAACTTTATACCCACAAAGTTTCAGAATTGAAATCCAAGCGCTCCATAAATACTGCGGCCTCCGCGAGATGCCGAGACGAGGCCGCTCGCCATCAAAACGCCCTTGAAATCTTGTACTCGGTAGGGCTCCTTGCGTTACGATATGCGAGTCCCGATGCATGGGCGTTTCCACGAAATCCAGCCCAATTTTCATTTCATTTCATTTCATTTCATTTATTATACCCTCAAGGCCTGTGAAGGCTTTACAGAGGGGAGTGGGTTACAAGTGAATCCAAACAGTAAATTTGCAAAAGAAAAATATACAACATAAAAATACATTTGACAAGTAATTCAGTAGGACTACAATGAGCAATTACAAAAGGTGTTACAAAAAAGGGCAAGATATACAAGCACATTAAACAGCATTTTAGCAAGTAACGTTGGTTAAGGCATCACGAAACAAAGGATTATCATTGATGGACACAATGCTTGCGGGAAGGTGGTTCCACTCTAGTGATGTCCGAGGTACGAATGACTGGGAAAATGTATTTGTGCTGCAAGAAGGGACGTGAACCTTGTAAGAATGATCGATGCGACGAGATACATAGTGTGGAGTATGGATGAATACATCACGTAGTTTTGTGTGGTGAAAAATTTTGTGAAATAATGATAAACGGGAGACTTTACGTCGAGCTGCAAGAGATGGAAGGGAAAGGCCAGTTTTCATGGCTGTTACGCTGGCAGTTCTATTATAATTCGAAAGAATGAAACGAGCAGCGTTATTCTGAACTAATTCTAATGAGTTAATTAAGTTTAGGTTACTAGGGTCCCAGACAGATGCAGCGTATTCTAATTTCGGGCGTATTAGTGTTTTATAAAGCAATAATTTCAAGGAGTGAGGAGCCTTAAAAAAGTTACGCCTTAAGTAACCAAGAGCGCGGTTAGCATTGTTCACTATATTAGTAATGTGAGTTGCCCAGGTAAGGTCGTATGTAATATGTATTCCTAAGTACTTGTACGAAGTCACCTGTTCTAAAGGAAGACAATTTAAATAGTACACTTCAGATACGTTAGGTGTTCTAGATACTTGCATAGCTTTACACTTGTTAACATTTAATTCCATTAGCCATAAACTGCACCAGTTAGATATTATATCAAGGTCCGATTGAAGACGGTTAGTATCACAATGCGTAGTTATTTCTCTAAAGATAACACAATCATCCGCGAAGAGATGAATGTTAGAAGTTACTTGTGAAGGAAGGTCGTTAATATATATTAAGAACAACAAAGGACCGAGAACCGATCCTTGGGGCACTCCGGAAGCAACAGAGCACACCGGTGAATCGCAGCCATTAGCAGTAACGTATTGTGAGCGATGAACCAGAAAACATTCGATCCATTTTAAGAGATTAGCATCAATATTCAAACGGGTCAGTTTGTGGACTAGAAGTTTGTGACAGACTTTATCAAATGCTTTTGAGAAGTCTAGAAATATGCAGTCGGCGCGTGATGAACGATCAAGAATTCGATGCAACTGATGAGTGAAAGATACGAGTTGAGTCTCGCATGAGTATGATTTCCTAAAGCCATGCTGAGCAGGTGAAAAAAATGTGTTATCCTCAAGAAATTCTAGGAGGTTTGTGAATACAATGTGTTCTAGAAGTTTGCAGCACGTGCTGGTAAGTGAGATGGGGCGATAGTTTGTTGCTATGTTTTTGTTACCAGATTTATGGAGTGGAACCACCTTCCCCACCTTCCACTGATAAGGTAAAGTGCTGGTGTTGAGTGACTGTTGAAAAATTTTTGTTAGTATTATAGAACTGTATGCGGAAGTGCTTTTTAGGAACCTAGTGTTAATTGAGTCAAAGCCAGGCGAAGAATTGTAGTCGAGCTTGTCAATAAGTTTAGCAACACCAGATGTGTGAACTATTACTGGAAACATGACTGGATAATTATAGTTACGTAACTCGGGAAGTTGTTTATTTAGAGCTCCCGAAAAATTTTTGAGAAAGGCTTCGTTAAGGTGAGTTGCAGCACCGTTTTTAGGAACAGGCTGCCCAGTAGAGTCGTTTAATAAGATTAAGTTATCAGAAACAGGTTTAATTATTTTCCAAAATTTTTTAATGCTAGTTTTAAGAATAGATGGAAGAGTAACAGCAAGAAAAGTACGTTTAGCGAGTTTTAAAGCTTGAATGTATTCGTTAGAAGCCGCCTTGTATGCCGTCCAACGAGAAGCACTTGAGGACAACTTAGCTGAGCGGTAGATACGCTTTTTACGGTTAGAAAGTCGTTTAATGCGAGTGTTATACCAGGGGGCTTGTGGGTTAGAAGTTAAGATACGGCTCGGAACATATGTGTTCATTAGTTCCTTTACTTTATGAGCAAACAGGTCCCAATTAGTTTGTACAGAACGGTCATCAAAGTTAATTAGGAATGTGTCAAGAAACGTATGTAACTCATTATTGATGGCCCCGAAGTTTGTTCTACTATAATCTAGTATCGTTTTCCTTTTCTTGATATTTTTCGGATGTTTGGCACTAATAGTAAAATGCATTGCAGAATGGTCGCTTAAAGGCGGAAGGAAGGTAATGTTGGAAGTTAGTTTGGGTTCAGTAGTAAGTACTAGGTCGAGAGTGTTTGATATAGTAGCAGTATTCCGAGTTGGTTCAGTGACCACTTGCGAAAAGGAAAAAGTGGAACACAAATCTAAAAATTCCTTAGCCTGAGACGAAAATGGGAGTAATGAAGGAGGCTGAGAGTTCCATTTAATGTTCGGAAAGTTAAAGTCACCTAACAAGTAAAGGGGCGATGATGGAAAGCGTGATGATACGTTATTAATTACATCATGCAATTCACTAAGGAATGTGGACGATGAAGAAGGAGATCGGTAGCATACGCCTATAATTGCCTTCTGGTGATGAATGGTAAATGAAGCCCAGACGATTTCGAGGTCAGTAGCGACAGAAATTCGTGAAGAAGGAATGTCGTTAGAAATGGCAAGTAGGACGCCGCCTCCACGACTCACAGTACGATCCTCCCTATAGATAGCGAAGCGATGGGCATCCTCGAAGATTTCAGAATCATTAATGTTGTTCGAAAGCCACGTTTCTGTTAAGGCAACAATGTGTGGAGAACAAGTGTCAATTGCTGAGGACAATGAAAAATATTTGTTCAGTACACTTCTAATGTTAGTAAAAAAGATGGACACATGGTGTTGTGAAGACTGTCCACTTCCCCTCTCGCTCCGCTAGGTTAAATTGCCTGCAGGAAGTATGTTCTTTGCGTGTTGGCCCTGCGACGGTTTTTCTGTCACGCATTTCGTTTCGGCGTCAAAAACGTAGCACCTGTCATTCATAAGTAGTTTGTCGTATCTGAGTTTAAACGCAGGTGCGCCGGGCTGACTTTTTCCAAACTCGATAAGATTTCCCCGAGCGAGACGGGTTGCTGGGGAGTAATCTTCACTAAGAGTGATATTGCTTGTTTTAAGCTGATTACGTAGTGAAAGAATATTTTCTTTTATTTTGAAACTCGAGAAGTTCACAATTACAGGTCGGCATTTTCCCGGTAAAAAAACACCTAAGCGATGGGCGCGTTCGATTGAGTCGGATGAAAAAGATGGAAGTACGGTTTTTAGAGCAGATAAAACCTTGTTCTCGGTTTGTTCCCAAGTTTCTTTAGCGTCTGGAATGTTGCGAATGATAAGGTTATTTCGCCGAGATCTGTCTTCAAGGTCATCGGCGCGAGCCCGTAGAATTGCGTTTTCTTCTTTTAGGGCTCCGACAGTGTTCTTCATAGTAGACAGTACTACACCCTGTGCCTCGAAATTATTGCATTTTTCTTCCATACCGTCCATCCGTTTGCTCAATACAGTGAATTTCGCTTCCATGTTTTTTTGGCCATTCTTTATAGTTTTAATATCGGCGGCTTGTTCGGCTAAAGCTTTTGAGGACTGGAGTGCGCGAGTGTGTATATCTTTGATAAAGCGAAACATTATCTTCATTTGTTCTCAATTTCTCAATGTTTGCGCTAAAATGTATTTTCGAGCGTGACTTAAGGACATTCTAGACAAAATCGAGCATGATTTCCGGCGCCGGGAGGTGTTTTCGTCGGCGGCGCATGAGAGCACGAAAAAATTTCGGGGGGGGGGGGCTGAAGCCCCATAAGCCCCCCCCCCCCCCCCTGGCTACGCCCCTGACTACAACGTTGTGGAATACATACTGCGGGGGAAATGAGGAAGAAATATTACGATGTTCTGTGCCCCTACTTTTCCTGCGGTTGATAGCTTGGTCACGACGAGCTGCAGCGAGACACATAAAGTGTGTAAACAGGATAATAACATGCGTAGCTTTGCGTAGCTGGATAGTTGACGATGCTTAAAATTTCCCACCCAAGTACAGATGAATGAAGATAGACTTAAAGATGAATAAATACGTTTACCACATTACTCTTGTGTGAGCGCCTTAGTTTTCTCAACTGCAGTGATGACATCTCGGCAGCTCCTCGCGACCACTCACCCTGCCTCGATGAAATGGTTGATGGCCGCGTCCAGCTGCCTCTGCGAGACCAAGTACTCGCCCCATTCCTCTTCAAGGGCGACCACGTCGCCGGGATTCCGTTGTCGAGAGAGCTCCACGGCTGCACACAAACGCAACAATAAGAAAGGAAAAAAAACATTAAATAAAAAGTAAAGAAGTAGAGTAAGTGTAAAGAGAATAGAGTATATGCAGCGAGTAAAGTATGACAATGCAGCCGCCGGCACGCGGGCGATATCACGTTGCCAGCAGAAAACTCTGTGGCTCAAAACGCCTTGAATAAGAAATGAGCACTTCACGATGGCGCTTTTCTTGGTGCCGAAGCATTCAAAGCGTATGTAGCGCCAGCGATGTTCGCCGCCGAGCGCCAAAGCTTCCCTATGGCGGTTTCGCTGTTAGCACACTAGACGACGCGCGCACCTTTTGCGTAGTGGTGGCCCGCACGGTAGCACTGCAGCGCCTTGGCGTGCTCGCCGAGCTGCTCGTGGAGGTTGCCGGCGTGCTCGTACAGCTCGGACTGGGTAAGCGCCGTGATGACGCGGTCGGCCAGGTGCCGCTGCTGCACAAGAGCCGGCACCGAGCGCAGCACCAGGGCCGCCTTGGCCGGAAGACCAGACTTCAGGTACAGCGAGACCGCCTCTTCCACGTCGCCCTCTTTCTCCTTCAGCTGCCACGACCCAAGCAGACGACCGAAAAGAAACCCAATTGTTATTTACGTAAGCTAATGGCTCAACTACGTCCGGGCAAATCGCGCTCCAGCATGATTCGCTATTTATGAATTTCCGGGGGAATCGTTAAGGGCAATATAATGGGTAAAAGTGAGTATCTGCCATGACGCATTTTTTTTTTCTTCTCGATAGTCACCTGCCATGGCAGCTCAGTGGCGTTGCGCTGCTCAGCACGAGGTCGGGGGTCCGATGTTGGCCGCGGTGGCCGCATTGCGATGGCAATACAGCAATAAAGCTGCCTTTCGTGACAGTCTGTCCAATCGGCTGCGTTAAGATTACTAGGATGTTCCCTACAACATTCTCTACAACGACATTATGCAGAATAATCTTGCAAAATATGCATTGCGGAAGTGTTAAGCATAGTGAACTCCTCGCCGTTCACAAACTACCTTCAATTATTAAAAAAATTACGCAATGCCCCGCGCATGGAAAAGCGAAACAGACAATTCGTTTCGTTTTAGGTTTTTTGCCCTAGCTGTTGGTGGCAACATTTTTAGCCGTTATGGGAATAAACATGGCGATTAAATTGATGCGTAGAAAAAAATAACAATGGTTGCACTTTTTCACCAAAATTTATTCCTATCGGGCACTCTCAAAATGATCAATTTATATTTTGAGTTTGAAGCAATATACATTCCGAACTGTAAAACGAGAGGCAACAAGTGCACTTACCTCGGCTGCTTTTCCTTCCATGCCGTTATTCAGGAGCCACTCAAAATAGTCCTCCCGGAGTTTCTCAACGTTGTGATAATTCTGTATTACATATGCGGTTAAAGAAAAGGGGGAAAAATTGTGTCATCGGTTGCTGCCAGACACGTCGACAAAAACAGCTCTTCTTACTTTTGATTCGGCCAGCTGGATCATCTCGTCCCATTTGTGCATATTTTTGTACATCTCCATTGCCTCTTCAACTTTATTCTGTACGCAGCATGACAACCGGAGAAAAGTAAATGACGGATGTCGTTTTAGCAAGTCATCATGCGGGCAATAATCACTGTAAATGTGCGGGCCGTAGTTGCGGTACGAGTTTTACGTAGTCTCCCCTCGACGACGTCATAGCCACAGGAGAACAAAAAAACAAAAACACAGAAGGCACGTGCAACTACTTCCCAACTCTAGGATACGAATAATCTTTGTCGGTTGTCTGTTGTTCAAAGAGGAAACTCTGCCCCGGTATCGCGCTGGTTTGTCCGCGAAGTACTTTTAACTGCCAGAGAGAAGAAAGAGAGAGAGTGACCAAGGAAAGACAGGGAGGTTAACCAGAGATTATCTCCGGTTGGCTACCCTGTACCGGGGGAGGGGCAAAGGAATGCGATAGGTGAGAGAGAGAAAAAGAATTGAAAAAAGAACCTAACT